>NW_007097652.1:59291-192470 GCF_000164805.1 Carlito syrichta
AACAAATTCCTTTTTTTTTTTTTTAAACTATAGTCCACCCCTCCAACGGTCTCAGGGACAGTGAACTGGCCCCCTGTTTTAAAAGTTTGAGGACCCCTGCAACAATACCTTTTCTAGATTCCTAGGCTCTCCACCTTCCTTCCTGCCTATTCTCTTCCCAAGCAGAGATCTCTTTTCACACGGATGTTCTAGGAAAACACAGCATGATGGACCATCCCTGGGGAACACTGAAGCCTTCTCCAGGTGCCATCAGCAAGGAAATTCCTTCAGCCAGTGGTTCTCACACTCAAGCATGCATCAGAATCACCCGGAAAGCTCATTAAAACAGTGTGCTAAGCCTACTTCCCTTCCAGAGTTTCTGATTCAATAGATCTAGGGTGGGGTCTGAGAATCAGCATTTCCAACAAGTCCCCAGGTGATGCTGATGCTGTTGGTTCATGGACCACACTTTGAGAACCTCTACTCTGGGCCCAAGTTGATAACTGTTCAGCGTATGGGCCACCTAGCCCCAATCCTATGCCCATGGCAGAAAGAGCTAATCAGTCACTCCCCCCTTTCTACAAAGGCTGATCATGACCTTGGAATTCTTATCTTCTCAAGACTGTTCCGGATAGTCATTAAATAGGGTTGAATGTCAAGATGCTGCTGCAGATGATAATGATCATATCTAATGTGACCAATATATTTTTTTTAAAGATACACCATTTACCTGCTCACTCAGGTCAAAAGCCTCAGCGTCATCCTTGATTTCACTCTTTCCTGTTCCACTCCCAATTCATCAGCAAATGCTGTCAGCTCTAACTTTAAAACATATCCTGAATATGACTACTTCTTACCATGCTTACTGCTTCTGTTCTGGATCAAGCCACTAGCATCCCCTGCCTGGATGTCTGGGAGAGCCTCCTAATTGGTCTCCCTGATCTATTCTTGCCTACCCTACAATCCCTGTCCCACACAGCAGCCAAACGGATCATTACAAACAAACAAATAAATGTTTCTCTCTGTCACTTTCCAATATTATCTAACATCATTTTTTAAAGCCAGGATCTCTCTCTGTACCCAGGCTGGAGTGCAGTGGCATAATCATAGCTCACTGCAGCCTCAACTTCCTGGGCTCAAGCAATTCACCCTCCTGAGTAGCTGGGACTACAGGTGTGCGCCACCGTGCCAGTCTACTTTTTAATTTTTTGTAGAGATGGAGTCTTGCTATGTTGCCTAGGCTGGTCTCGAACTACTGGCCTCAAGCAATCCTCCTGTCTTGGCCTCCTAAAGTGCTGGGTTTACAAGCGTGAGCCACCACGCCCATCCTGGTATCTAAGATTTTTAGAAAAGAATTGAGCAAAAAGTTCTTCCAGTGGCCTATAAGACTCAATCTGTCATGTCTATCTCTCTAATCTCCCTGCCCTCTACCCCACACACTCCTAGTTGGTGCTTCTCCTAGAGTGCCTCTGCCTGAGTGCCCTCGCATTTGCTGTTCCCTCTGCCTGGAATGTTCCCACCCCCATCTTCATGTAGCTCATGGCTTCATTTCATCTAAATGAAGTCTGTACTCACAGTTGCCTCCTCAGGAAAGTTACCCCAGAACCTATCTCAATTCACCCTCCCATTCATTCCCTAGCTATCATCCTTCTTTATTTTTCTTCATAGAACGTATTATTAACTGGCATTGTATTCACATTCATTTGTTTACTTTTCCTCTCCCTCACTAGAATGCAAGCTTCATGAGGGCAAGGATTTGTTCTTTTTGAAAAATTCTTTGCACTGTCATATCCCCAGTGACTGGACAATGTCTGGCCCAAAATACATGTTCAGTACATATTTAGTGAATGAATGAATTTATTAACATGCTCACTATTACATGTGGAGAGCTCTTTGAGGATGAGTTCATTTCATTCTCATAATGACTTGCTGGCTAGATATTATCATCATCATTGCCTGTTTTAAGGTTGAGGAACCTGGGCCTGGTAGGCTTAAGCACTTGCCCTAGGCCTTACTTTTGGGGAGTGGAAGAGCCCAGAGAAGAACTAAAGCCTTTGTGAATAACATACCTGGGCCCTTTCTGTGACTTCTCACCGAAGCAAGGCCAAGCTCATTCCCTGCAAGCACATTAACAAGCTCACCTTTTAGCGCAGATTATGTTTCTAGTATCATCTAGCAGAGAACAAGGTTCCCGAGAGCAGCCAATGCTGCTGGAGTACAAGTACAAGGAGAGGCTCTGAGTGAAAGCTCTGTTCAGGCGAGGAGTCACAGAAAGAAAGGGTCAGGCAGGACACGGAACAGAACTGTGTGCCCTGGAATGGAGTGACACTTCCATAGGACAGGAAAGGACTTCAAACGGAAGACAGGCAGTACTAAAGACAGAACAGAGCTTGTCATGGATTTGTGTCGTGACAGTTCAAACCATGTAAGCGGTTGTACTGGGGCACTTCAGATTGGGCCCAGCCATGGTGGAGGAGAGTTGAAAGTTATTGTTATTCAACAAATAAGGATTGCTCCTGACGCTGTGCTATCAAAGCACATGCCCCAAAGTGCCCCTATGCTACTCTGCCTCCCTTCAGCCACACCCAGGTAGGCTTCTGCAGCCCTTTTCTCTCGAAAACTTAGACTCCAGGTCTCTCAGAAAGTCCATACCACATTCTCTTATGATACATACTTCACAGCTGGGTTGTATTTGTTACAGCAGCTGAAGTGACAATCGTGCTAGCTGGGTCCACACACTCTTCCAGAATCTGTCTCATCTCTCTCCCCTTTACAGCCACAGTTCTTGGCTTGTCCTCACTTTCTGCACACCTCCTGGCACCCTTACCTTAGGCCACTGCAATCAGTCAGCAAAATATGTCGGCCACCACGTTACCATATCCAGTGGGCCCATTTCTGACCTCTCTTTCTCAGCACCTCATGGATATATGAAACAGCTGGCACTTCCATCATTCTGTGTGTTGGTGATAGCATTCTCCCAGGTTTCTCTCCTGCTTCTGGCCTAGATTTCTCTTCGTCTCCTTTCTCAATGTCTACCTCTTTTCTCATTTCTAAAAGGTTAGAGCTTCCCTGTTCCTCCATTCTAGACCCTCTGCTCTTCTTATTCTATAAATACCTCCCAGATGATTCCTTTCAACCCATAGCTTCAACCACAGTTATACTAGGGATCTCTAAATACTGTTGTTCATGGTTTCATTTTAAAAATTGGGCCTAGACCCCTCTATGTGTGTGGTTATTTATTTACAGGTGACATACATATATTACTGTACTTATTTTACTCTGTATTTTATAAAACCTGTATATTATAGAGATGTGAAAAATAGATAAACATAAATCTAAATAGAAGCTCTAATCTTTTCTTCTCCCTCCCAATGGATCATCTTGCTCCCGTCCTTCTTAGAAACTACTGATAGGCAAACCAATTACTCTTTATGGGAGAGATAGCCAGAAGTCCACCCACAATCCATGTTTCCCCTTTCATAGTTGCTGCCTGGTTTGTCAAAAGAAAATATCACCACTCGAACACATTGGAAACAAAGCTGAAGATGTACATAGATCTCTCTCTCTCTCTCTCTCTCTCTCTCTCTCTCTGTGTGTGTGTGTGTGTGTGTGTGTGTGTGTGTGTATACACTGTCTATCACAGTGTATACCAAATTCTAATAGGGTATGCCCAAAACTAAACTCATCATTCCCCACCCCCCAAAAAACTCTGCCCTTCAGGAAAGTAACAAGTGAGGTTGGAAAATAATATTATTCCAGAAAGCAAGGGAGTGCTACTGTAAATATGCCAAAAGGACACAAAAATGTGCTCAAAGGGGATCCCACTGGCCAAATTTGGGACAATTAGAACATTACAAAGAATGATGACAGTGATAAATTATAACACACCGAATATGTAAAAAATAAATACAGGAGTTCATAGTAATCCTTTTTTAAAAATGGTAAAAAGTTAAAATTTAAACAAATTTTAAAAAATAAATAAAAATGGTAAAAAGGTAGGGAATTAGAGTGGGAAAGCTCTTCTCTACAGATGAATGCCAGTTAATAAATGTATAAGTAATGGCAGATTTAGGAAATCAATATTTTACAAACAACTATGGAATAATTGATTTAGGCAAGGTTAATTAATGAATAATAATGGGTGAAACGTCATTCAGCACAAGATTTTGCAGTCACATAGTAACACTCCCCAAATTACGGATTAATCACAAAGAGGAAAATGTGCCTTTATCATGGAGAGATCAAACTTGACATCATTAATAATGGGGCAAACAGCTATTATGTGTTTCCTAACGTGATGCAACTTGGAAAGATATAACATCACCTTTGTAGAATTCCAGCCCAAAATGTGCAACCTGAATCTCACCATGAGGAAACAATCAGCCATACTCAGATTGTGGTTCATTCTACAAGGCAACTTGCCTGGACAAAAGGTCATGTTATGAAAGGGTAAAGGGCAGAGGAGACTATTGTAAATTAAAGGAGACTAAAGACTCATGATTACCACATGCAGTTCATGATTCTCGGGTTTTAGATTTTTTTTAAAACCATAAAGCACAGATTTGGGGACAGCTGGAGAAATTTAAATGTGGGCCATCTATTTAATTATATTATTGCATCAGTGTCAAATGTCTTGGGTGCTGTGGTTTTGTAGGACAATGTCCTTGCTTTTAGGAGATACACACTGATGTAGCTAGAAATGAAGTGTCATGATGTCTGCGACTTACAAATGGTCCGGTTAAAAATGTATAGGTGTGTGAATGTACAAACATTGAGAGAGAGAGAGAGAGAGAGAGAGAGAGAGAGAGAGAGAGAGAGAGAAGGAGAGGGAAAGAAAGATTGGTAAAGCAGATGCAGCAAAATGGTAACAATTGGTGAATCCGTGTGAAACATACAGAGTTATTCGTTGAGCTATTCTTTCTTTAGTTTTGAACATTTTCAAAGAAAATATGGGGGGGGGGACAAACAAACCTTGCCTTGCTCCTGCTAACACAAAGGTTATCAGGGATCAGATTAGAAATGCTTTATTTGACTAACCTATGAGTTTGGACTTTTCCCTGAAAGCTAAGGAAAATCATGGAAAGATTTTAGCCAGAAAAATGGCATGATCAGATTCGTTGTAGGAGGTAAGAGAAAAGAAAGAACACAATGTGACTTCATCTTCTGGCTTTTTCTTTTCTTATCACCTTCCACCTCATCTAGATGGGCATATTATAGTGTACCTTCTAAATCTGAACATCAGCTTCCTGATTCCCATGTCAAAGGATTTGGCTCAGACACTCAATCTTACCCCCTGCAAGATTGGTCTTACTTCCTCTACCAAAACGTCTCCCAAATCCCTCTGTAATTGAGGCCAGAGAGACCTTTCTATAATGCAAGTATGATCAAAGCATTCCCGTTTAAAACTTTTCAATGACTTCCTGGGAGAACATTCAGCCCCTTTGGCAAATCACCAGCACATATCTTGGTCTGGCACCCGCCTGCCAACCTCTCTAAGCTGCCCCTCCTGCTGCATTTCCATGCCTGCCCTATATCCCAGCTAACTTACTAACAGAACCTCAGATGTGTCCTGCTTCCACACACCTCAAACCTCGCAGTGGTTTCCTGCCTAAACAGAATGCACCTTTCCTTCTTCCTCTGCTTGGACTGCCTCTACCTGTTCATCAAAACTTAGCTCAAGCATCCTCTGCTCTGGAAGTCCTCCTGTTTCCACCAAATCTAAGCTAATCGCACCTCCTCTGCTTCCCTAGCACCTGCCTAATGACTCCACTGTGGCCCTTCTTACTTGTATCCATTCCCCATTAGACTCTGAGGTGCTTGAAGGCAGGAGATAGGCTTTTCCTGTAATGATACCTGTGCCTTGGCAGATGTGGGTGCTGAATAAATGATGAAGAAGTCAACACAACATGAATGGGAATTTCAGTTAGGGTTCTTCAATTAGAAGCACCAGAAATAAACTCTGGCATGAAGAGGAATTTACTAGAAGGATGCTCCATATTACATACTATAAAAGCTGAGCAACAGACCCTGGGAAGAAGAAATATGCACAGACTGTGGACTTGAGCAGCAGAATGTCGTCAAGAGTTTTTTAAATTCAGTGCCATTGGATGAATTTAACTAATAAGGCTGTTACACATTGGAATCATGGCTGCGGTATAGTTTTCTATGTGTATCCTCAAAAGCACTCTGCAAAGTAGAACCCTTGCACAGGAGCAATGGAAACATGGCCTAGGTTCCAGAAGGCAGAACTGGGGTCTCTGCTCCCTGTTTTCCAAATTAGTCAAACATAAGCATTGAGCTCAACAACTCAGGAGCCCACTGAGATTACCATTGGTACAACCATTTCTTGTGGTTATGAGAACATGTTTTCAGTGTTGAGGTTTCAAAGTAGCATTTGTTTCTTTGGGGCCTCCACTTCTCCTGGCATGAAGAGCTACAAATATCTCGAGGCAATGGACAAAGGCTGTCCTCACACTTCCAGGGATTCACTTCATCTTTCTTCACTAAGAAGGGCTACTTGGGGTATTTTCTTCTTTCTGAGGTGAGGAGAAACCTCACTTGCAGTGATCCAGTTACCTCAATGCCCTACTTTCATCTCCATTTTACCCACCAGAAGCTTGGGTTGACTTAAATTGCAAAATGCCCAATTTCTGTTTTCCTAGCATTCCTCTCACAGACTCTGCAGGGCCCTGCCATCTTCTAGCTGGTACAGGGTTGGTGAGGAAAGGTGATAGATAATGTGTCTGGAGAAGGGACACCTTATCAGAGGCATGGGCAGATCAAAGTCACACTTGAGAAGTCCCAGGTGGTTCAGAAAAGACCAATGCTCCCCTTCTTTATCCCTTCACCTTCAGCAGACTGTGGCCTTTTCTTCTTTCTTACAGTCACTCCTTTGTGAACTCTCTCTGCCAAAAGGTTTGACACCAAGGTCCAGGGCCAAAGGCACTGGAGCCACCCCAGTCCCTGAGAACAAGCCAGCTCTTGTATGACAAACACCCTTGAAGCGCTGGAATTAGTTCTAGCACCTTCAGAAACAAGGGTAACCTATTTCTCTCACCCAGAGGAGTTCAACTTTTAACAGGGGAGAAAGCCTCCAGCTACACTCAGATTCTCACAGGATAACGCTGATGTGCTGCCTTAAAGAAATCCCTTGAGTAATGGTCCCTCTGTGGTATTTCTCCAAAAAGCAACACTGGGAGTTACCTCAGAGCCTACTCACCCTGAAACGTGCTTGCCCTGAGGCTTCCAGACTCCTCTCCTCCATCTGCAGCAACCCAACCTCAGCTGGGACCGCCTTAACCAGCGCCTCCCGTGGTGTCTCACATGCTGAAACTCAGCCTTTATGCATCTGGAATGTGCTTTCGCCTCCTGGAGCTCCAGAGGCCACGCATCTGAAGTCCATAAATATTGTAAGACTCCACCTCCATGTACTCTTGCAGCTGGAGGCTTGTCCCAGAGCAGGTGCAGATGGTTTTGGCATAAGGCCGCTCACTCACTGTTCAAAAATATGACCTAAAACTGACAGCTAACAAAGACACTCAGATCTCACTGCTGCTCAGGGCTGAGGTCTCATCCGGTTTCTCCCCTGCCCCTTCCTTTGCTGCTGTGATGGCCTCTGATCCTGCTGACCTCTCAGCTACTGCCCTATTTCTTGCTTCTCTGTCTGAGTTCACCACCAGAATACTCGAACATGCCTGCATTTTCTCCCAACCTGCACTGCCTCTGAGTCCCTAGTATCTGGCTTTATCTTTTTATGTGCTCAGCAGCAGCCTCACAAATACTCCATCCCACAGTTTTCTCCACAAAGTGTCTCATGCCGCTGAATGTCCCTGCTTGAAGTGTTCTTCTGTTGGACGTCTCCGGTGACACAATAATTACCGCCACTGTTGTCATGATCACCATCAACAGTAAATGACAATGTGTTCTATTTGAATAGCACTTAACTGCCTTTAAAGTACTTACATGGGCATTATCTCATTTGCTCCTCATGACAATCTTACAATGCTTGCAATCCAGAATTATCATCCCCATTTTGCAGATGGAACTGGGTGTCCAGCAGAATAAGTGACTTGGTCAAAGTCACATGAGAACTAAAATTCAGATCTTCTCATTACTGGCCAACAGGTGGTGCAATGGCAGAAAAAGAACCCAGGCTTTGGCCACAGAAAAGTCTGGACTCTAGCACACTTCAAAAGATGCCTATGAGGATGAGAGACCCAATGCGAGAAGGCCTGGCCCACTAAACACCCCTGAAAACCCTTGCCGACTTCCTCCTTGATCAATTGCCCTTCACATCCCACTACTGGATTCAGTGCAAACTGATTGTATAACGAGCCCATCAGTGTTCTGCCCTGATTTGGGAAAGTTTTTCTAACACAGAGAAGAAACCCTAAACTCCAAGCCCTTCCTCAGATGATGCTGGGCCTTGCAAACCACGGAATTGCTCCTGACAGGGGAACACAAATTCTTCATACCCTCAAAGCAACATGCACATCCCAAGTGCTTCAGGATGTAAAAATTTAGTACAGTATTACACATTCGATATCAAGAAGGGCTTCTTTTCTTTCCTTCTTCATGAGTTGAACCTGATTCCAAGCTATTAAAATTCATTTGGTAAAATGCTTCCCCTGATAGATCTTAGCAGTTTCACCTTTGCTGGATAGGTTGACCTTCCATTAGGTGCAGCATAGTTGAAGAACCAGCAGGTTGCATGAGGGAGGCAGACCCTTGGCTAAGTCCCATGCTTGTGGAGCCTGTTTTACAGAGATGTGAAACCTTGAACATATTCGGTTGGGAACATCTTAGGAAAAGTATATATGGACGAAGAAGGAGCCAAATGCCTCCTCTGTTGTCCTCAGTGGGTGTGGTCAGAAGGGAAGTCTGCCACCTTGCTTGAAATGCTGCGTTTTATTCAGGCAGCCATATGGAGCTGAAAACCTTTTGCTCTGATGTATAAAAATCATCTTTGGAATAGGAAAGTACTTGGAGTCACTAGGGAATGAATATAATCTCCAAAACACATTTACTGCGCACATTCAAATGAAGATTAAATGATTCCTTTAATACTCATCAACTCTATTAAACTTCATAGAAGCAAAACCTTTTGAAATAAATTAGCCAGATACTTTCTGGAAACAACAGGCTTTTGAGACTGCATTCTTTTCCACAGTTACCTGTCCTCCTGTCAAGGGAAGGGGCCTGGTGACGAAGAGGAGGAGAGGCAGGAAACCAACTAACAATGGCATATCTCACATGCCTGGCAAGATGTGAAGCACTGTGAATGTGTCTTGTCGTTTAACTTCCCCTACAACCTGAAAGGTAGCGACTATTACTATTACCAATGTATAAGGAAGTACATGGAGAGTCAGACATCCACAAAATGGTAGATTGGAGTCTCAAACCTAATTCCAAACACCCTGTGCTGCAGTTCTGTTTGAATCTAAGTCTAAGCTAAGCATGGGCATTACAGTGACATACAGTGCAATTAGAGCTCAATCGTCAATTGTTTGGGTTGTGAGCACTAGGTTCAAATTCTGTTTCTGCTGCTTTTTAGTTGTGAAAGCTCAGGGAGGTTATTCAATTGGTTTCCTCATCTGTAAAACTGACACAATAATAGTAAAATACAGAGAACAGTGCCTGCCATGCCATAAGCAATCAATATTAATGAAACTAGAGACAGAGAACTGTCTTAGGTTGTGTACCCCAGAAGAAGACACTGGGAAAGAGATTTGGATAGATGGAGTTTAACAGGGAAGCATCCAAGAAAATTATCTCAGGAAGTCCAGCAAAGCAGTGTGACAACAAAGAGAAAGAAGCTGATAAAGGATCCATTAATGATCAGGCTACCACTGGGGACTACTGAGACTCAATCCCACCAACCGCCTCTGGGGGAGGGGCTAGAACTTATACCTCACAATGATCCTATCCTAAGGACAAGAAACCGGGGTGTTCACCCTCCATCTCCTCTCATCATTGACTGAGGGCTGCTGTTGGAGTCATCAACTTCTTGATGCCTCTGGCATGCCCATGTTCCAGTGAGGAGACTCCCTCAGTTGGAGAGTTTGAGGTACTCACAAAATGACATCATTGGCATGGACTGCAGTGGCAAGTGTTGAGGGCAGGAATAGAGATAGGGTAGCAACAACATCTGTTACAAAAACTTTGGAGGCTTAGTTGATGCTTGTCTTGGTCACTATAGGCTGGCCCCTAAGCAGGGTCCTTAAGGACACAGGGGTCCAGGAAAAGAGTGTACCCATGTCCATGTGGCTTCCTGACAAGAAGCTTCCACATTCAACCATTTCCAAGACTTAAACCATGATATGTGTGTGTGTGTGTGTGTGTGTGTGTGTGTGTGTGTGTGTGTGTGTGTGTGTGAGAGAGAGAGAGAGAGAGAGAGAGAGAGAGAGAGAGAGAGAGAGAGAGAGAGAGAGAGAGTTGAAAAGGGGGTGTCTTTGGAGCATCAGTCATACTGACAGGGGCCACTCCATCTTAGGGTGATCTAGCACACTCAGTCATGGGCAGTTCCTGTCCTGACTCCAGACATGAGATACCCTTGCCCTGTGCCCCATGCTTTAGAGGATCCCTCTCTGGCCTTCTTCTGCTTACACCCTTCCATATGGAGTGAGGAGTTTAGAATGGCAAGGGAATGTATCTAGGGCCTATGAAGGTCTCTTCCCCAGAGCCTTCCCCTGATGGTGGGCCACACCATTAATGTGTACCCTTAGCCCCAAGAGGTAGCTAAGGAGTAACTGTTTCCAAAATAGTGTAATGGATTTTGCACATGCAGGCTTGAGTATCCTCATAAATACATGTGAGGTCTCTTGCAATGTGAGCTGGAGCCAGGAAGAAAAGGAGACTAGGTCAAGGGCCAAGAACCCACCTTCTAATGCCACCATTGAGGAACCTACTGTGGAGTTCAAGAAACCCACCTTTGAGGAGTCCAAAGATCCAAAGTTAAAACTAAACATTCAGATCATTTTGAAGGTATATTATCAAGGTAGAGGGATGGATATATTTTACTTAACAATTTATTAGCTTAATTATACTTTGTAAATAGTTAGATATATGGAATGCAGACTTCCATTTATACTTGCATTCTAATTTTTGCAAATATTAAGGGCAGGTGCTTTTGGGACTTACCAAGAGCCCATGAATGCAATCCACCTCAATCTGCAGAGAATTTGCCCCAATATGATAATTAAGTAGATAAGAATAGAATCTCCTATAAAGTTCCCTCTCCAAAAAATATCTAAAGTCTAAATTAATGAGTGCTCATTGTAGAGAAAGTGTAAATACAAATGAGCATAAAAGAGAACTAAGATACATAATTCGACTTCCCTGATAAGAATATTAACTTTTTATTTATTTGTTAGCTTGTTTTTATGAATATGTTATAAGGTGGCTACAGAGTAACACAACTAACTATACCTATAACTTGGTCATCTCAAACTTTCCAAAAAGAAACTTCAGAAATTTTCACTGAGTGAGCAACATGATTGCTGGAAAAATATCACATAATATTATTAATATCACCATTAATATGGTATCATTAGATTAGCAATAATCTAATCACATTGTGGAAAATCCTTCAAGATTACTAGTGAGAAATAATTTTTTTCTGTGACTTCTGAACAAAAGCAATTCAATCATAACCCATCAAAGTTATATTGGCTAGAATTGTAGGAGGGACAAAAGTGTAGAAGAATATCAACCGTTTAAGCTGTAATCCCCAAGGCTTCCAATGGCCATGGGGAGTTAATGAATCAAAGTGGAAAGGAGAGAAGGTGGGTGGGGCCAGGATAGATTCATTCTCTACTTTACTCACAAATCCAGTCATTTTTTGTCAAGTGCCTAATATGTGCCAGACACAGTGCTTTGTCCTGAGGATCTCACAGTGCAAGGGACCTTGGACTTTTTTTTTGCAGTCCAACTTCCAGTTCCTTTATTTGGAGTAAGAACCACCCCTCCATTGTCCTCAGCCTACAAAGTCAGGCAATTCGGCTTCACTTCTGGACTTCGGGAGTGGATCATGTGACCTCTTTCAAACCACTGAAAGACTTCTGTCCTTCAGACCACAGTGACTGGTTAACGATGGGTTCATGATGCAAGTCAGGCCAATTGGGATCAAGAAGACTCATGCTTACCTTGAGGAAAAAGGAATCTCTTTCTCTTGACAGGAATTCTGAGATGATTTAAGTTTGAGGTTCTTGAGGAACAACATACAAAGCCAGAGAGCACAGGAAACCCGAGATTGGAGTTTGGTGCTATTTAGGGGATTGAGGCACACATTTTTGATCAATATTTTAAATATTGAACAAAATTCAAAATTCAAATGCACACAATGAGCTAGTTTAGCAATTCTGGCCTAGCACCAGTTTTCTCCTTCCTGGATTCTTTGCTGAGGATCTTCCTAAAGTTTTGTATTTACCAACGTTACAAGCTCTGATAGAGGATACAAAGCTGGAACTTTGCTTATGATGAGTGTAGTCAGGTGACATTCCCCATCCCTTCTACCATGTGTGTGTGTATATATATATATATATATATATATATATATATGCTTTTACTGTTATAATAGGAGCTAAGAAGTTTCCTGTGTGATAAAAAAATGTGGTACATATACACCATGGAATATTATGCAGCCATAAAGAAGGAAAAAATTATGAACTTCGCAGCAACTTGGATGGACTTAGAGACTATAATACTGAGTGATCTATCACAGAAACAAAGAACCAAGTATCACATTTTCTCACTCATAAGCGTACCTTCAACAACTATCATGATACTATAAGAGAGGGATTGGCAGTAGTGGGAAACCGCCAGGAGAGGAGGGGCATACCTCATCAACAAAGGTACCTGCATAATGAACATTTGTATATCTAACCCTGAGTTGTACCCCACATATTTAACATTAAAAATTTTTTAAAAATTGGGATTCAGACGCATACATATATATGATACCCACCTAGAAGGTCTCTGGTAGAGAAAAATCTTATGGAGGGAATCAGAGCCCCGGAGAGGGAATTCTCCATAAGGAAAGAAATGAAGACCATTCAACAACAGGATATAAGCCTCTGAGGTAAATGGTGGTTTTTGGTACAATATGGTGGCCAACAGTGGTAGATTCCTGACACTCCCCCCTTACCCATGAAGTGCTCCCTCCCTCAGAGAACTGAAGCAACTACACTACTAAAGTCTTTGACACTCTTGACTCAAACAACCTTGCTGTGGGACCCCCACCACAACTGACTGTAACACTCCTCACTTTGCAAGAGCAATGGCGTGATATTTCTGCTTCATCAAACCAAGGCTCAGTGGAGTTCCATCATCATCAGTACCTGTATACCCCTTGGGCATAGGGTGTATGGGGCTAGTATGGCACTGCTGCAGAACCTTGTGGGGCAGAGATTCTAGATTCTGGCTTGGTTTAAAAAACAGAGACTCTTCAGTACCATATATTTCTCTTTTAACCCTTTCAGGACTTGATAAGAAATTGAATGTGTAAATAACATAGCTTAAGTTACTAAATTTACTTTTTCTGCAAAATATCATTTCACACCTACCTTGGGTTCCCAGCCTTATTAAGAATGTGGATTTCTGTTAGTAGTTTTTATGTCTCCAAAGTGTAGCAGAGAAAACACAAGATAAGGAGTCCAAAGATAGGGTTTGAATACCAGCACTGTTATTAATTAACCACATGACCTCGGGTTAGTCACTAATCTCAGCAATTCTTAGCAGAGGTGCCAAGAACATTCTAGGGTGTCATAATCCCTGTGAGGTGTGCCCCAAGTAATTAGTTAACAATAATAGGCAAAGACTGAAATTTGAAAGCAATTTAAAATACATAAATTAAAGTGAATTCAAAGTAATGCCAATAATCATCTCATTCTTATTTACCCGCATTCTGATGTGTTTTCTCAAGAAAGAGTGAATATGTGAGGGAAATTATAGCCAGCATCACGGGAACTGAGCATGACCCGTTAATTGCCTCTCAAACTGATATGAAAAGATGTACAGGGGAGCTTGAAGCCCTGTGATAGGCATGACCATTTGATATTAAGGGATGGTATCTAAAGTGTCTTTTTAATATTAAAATAATAAAAGCAGTGTCTTCTGGATGAGAAAGTAAAACGTTCATGAATTTTCAAGGTCACCCATAGACTTAGGGCTACTTGGAGCTATGTCTCCAAGGATTTAGGGTTATATATTCTTTCTCTTTGACTGATACGGGTCCTAGAGTAAAAAAGTTTATGAAACTCTTCAACCGTGCTCAGTTAAGACCAAACAGTATCACTCATAATGATTATAGGTTTTTACAATGCCCATGAGTTATGATCCTACAATTGCTTCTATTTCCCTTTAAATTTCAGACAATAATACATTTTAATAACAAAATTGCAAGGAAAAACAAGGGAAGAAAAGTAGTGCTTCTCTACTGCACATAAGTGAAAATAGTCTTAGGTACATTTCTATCTATTAATATGATACAACAGTTAACTTTCAAATAACAAGACAGACAAGATGATAACACAAGTGAAATTGGGAAATGTACTTCATGTTTATCATATGTTAATACTCTTTAAATTCTATCTTTTGTGATATTAAACAATACAATAGAATTTATATTTTCCTTCAGTTGTATTCATATTGCCTCATTAAATTTATGAATGGAATGGAAGTCTGGAAAAATTCAAGACTCACTATTCCAAAAATAAGTTATTTTAAAGAAAATGTGATTGATCGCATTTTTTTTCCTCATACTGGATCTCAAGAACACAAAATTAGATTAAGCATAACACTTGGTTCAATACATGTTTTGTCAGATTTCCTTTTTCAAAGATGGTTGTAACAATATCTCCCTCCTATGTGCTTATCAAAAATATGACCAGAACACTTCTCCTATAGAGAGGTAGGATTTGTGTCCCCTCCCTTTGAAACTGGGTGGGACTCTGACTCACACTTGTAACCAATAGAATGTGACTAGGTGAGTAAAGGTGATACAACTTCTGCCCTGCTCATTAGAACACTCAGGCTGGAGACCTGAGGTGCCGTTCTGTAAGTCAGTCCAACGTAGCCCACATTACAAGACCACATGGAGAAGCCCTGAGATGATATGATGACAGATTCCAGCTGTTCCAGCACCAACTAACTATCTGATTGCAACCCCACTAGAGATTCCAAGCCAGAATCACCCCCAGATACAGTGACAGATAATAAATTGCTGTTGTATGAAGCTACTAAGTTTTGGCATAATTTGTTACATGGCAACTTTAATGGGACACACACTATCATTATTGGTTCACGAACAGCTCTATGGATTGCTTGAGGGATTCAACATAATATAGTGATCTTCTGAGCCCTGATTGGCCACCTTTCTGTATTTTCCCCCGATAACACTGCAATATTTTTTAATGATTTTATTATTTACACATTTGTAAAATTTTTACGAATAAAAATGCCTAATTCCTGCCTTACCGCCTCAATTGTTTATAATACTTTTTGTTTATGCTAAAAAACTGAATTTCTTTTAAATTTGAATATGGCCATGGGAGTGCATCATGCATGTGAATGCTACTCGTCCTTATATTTTCCCAGTGGCTAAAATGTTAGGAACTTCGGACTCCATCCGTCTGATTCAGTTTCCCCCATGTAAGATGAGGAACTAATACCAAACCTGTCTGTGTCATAGGGTGGCTGTAAGCACCTATTTGGAAAATGGTAAAGAAGGCACTTTAAAAGTGAGAAGGATTTATATCATAAAACTGTATTATTTTTATAGTTTATGTGTATTTTATTGTCCTATCTTCTTTCTCATATAGTAAAGCTTTGTGTTCAAATTTTCTGTATTCAGATGTGCCAAAATCTGGCCTGGCATTCCCACACAAACCGTAAAACAAATAAGATCATGAGTAGAGTACACTCAGCTTGGATCCCATTCAATGAGGGGTCATTACTGAAAGACCAAGAGGATCTCATTAAAAAGTGGCTTTGCCCTCAAGGCAGCCCCATGGCATGGCCCCTAAGGACAGTTTTATAAAGATTCTGTAGTGCTAGTCCCTGAGCTTGCAAGAACTGAGATTTCCAGATGTCCATCTGCTGCACAGATACTGGGAGGGTTGTTTTTGATGATATGATGTTTCTAATTTCTATTCACAGGTTGAGTATGTTTTCTGTTTCCTTTGGGAATTAAAGCTGGGGTCTTGGGTGTGGAAATCTCTAAAGAGTCGGCGACATAATTCTCAATTTTCAAATCTCACATTCAGCTCAGCCCCTAATTGCCCACAGAACTTCTGTTTACCATGCAATGATAAGGGACCACATGAGACTTTTTACCTATAGGCTGAGACCTCCTTGCAGAAGGCTGGCAATCTCGCCTTGGGGGATATTTCGCAGCTCATTATTTTTTCTCTTTAGATACGGTAGCCTCACTTCTGCTCATTAGGCTCCTTTCACTACATCATTGCCTTTCTTTAATGTGGCTGGTCTATTAAATAGCCCTCACCTGGCAAAGCCCCCCAGTGTCCCGAATGCGGCTTTGCTCTCCCGCTTTCATGACTCGGTTTGGATGTCGCTTTAATAAGAGTGGCACAGGCTCCAGCATCTTGCATCTGCTCGAGCCACAGAGCCCCTCTGCAGCAGAGGGGGGGTGGGTATGCCACAGAACCCGGAGGACGTGCCACTTAGTGTTCAGAGGTTCCTGAAGGCTTTCACAGAAACGGAATGAGGTACACCAGAGGAACGGCTCTGAGCAGAAATATTGGCATCCCATTTATTCAGCGCTACCAAATATCAAAAGGCAATTGATTAAATATTGATCTGACAACTGCTTGAAAAGGAGCAGGTGCTTCTCACAATCTGGCAAGAAAACAGGGTCAGGAACACCAAATGTGGATACTGCAAAAGCATGTTTGCAAAATCTCCGTGTCTTCTTGCCATGATTAAAAGGCTTGTTAGTCATGGGTGAAATCCTATAGAGGGTATGTGCTTGAGTGTCAGTTCATATTAAGCTGCATGAAATTCATGTTTCTTCTTTAGTCAGAATCCCTCAAACTGACCCAACCGAAACAGTTGCCTTTGTGGTTCAGATGAGTGCCTTTGGACTTTTTCTGAAGGTCAGCTCTTGAACTGAAACATCTTAAAAGGCTACTGTTCGAGTCTTTGTTTGCAAGCACAGAAACCCAGTTGAACTAACTCAAGCAAGAACTGGTTGATTAAAACACACAAACATATATATGTGTATGTGCATGTGCATATGTATTCATATATGTATATATCACTGTTATAAAGCTGAGAAGTCTTCAGAGAATAACTCTCCTTCCTCCTCTCCCACTCTCAAGCCTATCATGGGCTCTCACTAAAGTGAGCCTCTCTCTACCCATATGTAGGTTATTCTCTTTTACCACAGTTCAGAATCCTCTTAGCTCACCCATAACTCACTTGGCTTTGGTTTGGGTTTGTTCTGGCACTGACTTCTGCTCCCCAATCAATGGCATCTTACCATTGCTGTAGGCTAGATGGTAGTCATGAAATGGTTGTCATTGCCCTTGTATTTGCTAAGTTGATCACAACTATTCACATTGTCCCTACTCATATTGCGATCTGTGCATTGCTGGTGCCATACATGCTAAATTGGAATGTTTAAAATGTCTTAAGAAAGATTATACTGTGATTTAACATTGAAACGAAAAGGTATCATGTACACAGAAAGGCATGTAAACAGAGCAATGGGGCATAACTTTGATATTAGCAAAGCAAATGTTCATCATTGGAGGAATGGCAGCAATTTCATATTTTCTTGCAAAGAAACAACCAAGCACGTTATAAGACCTAAGAAAGGAAGTCACCTACAAGTAGGTGAAACTGTGTTACATTTTGCTTCTGACATACAAGCAAAAGGATCGCCTTATCTCATGTCAAACAATGCAACTGAAAGCAGAGAAACAGCCAAATCCTTCAGAACAGACTAAGGAAATTTCAAAGCCATATAGGCTGATGTGACCAATTCATGTGTCAAGCAGGACCATTCTTAAGATAGTGAACATCTGCTTATCACAAACTGGTCAACTTCTAGCAATGTTTGTTTTAATTGAGGGAAAAATAATACTATTAATTTGAAAAAAGCACCAGAATCAAAACTTGCCAAATGGGTATCAGCATCTTGGAAGAAAATCCTGGAGACAATAGTAGTGCACTATTTTAACAAAATCTATATCACTGATATTCATGTGGGCATGGAGAAAGATCTCCTATGAGAAAGCACAGACATTGACAATTCGGAGTTGGAAAGTATTTTGGAAGAACTAAACTCAATGAAAAGAAGTTTTAGGAATTTATCTCACGTATATTTTGCTTTTTATGTGTATGAAGTTAGTACATCAAAACAGCTCTTTCAATATGTATAAAATAATCTATGTGATTTTTCAAAAGCACTATAGCAGTTAAATGATAGCATTTATTTTATTTTCTTCGTGGTATATGAATCCATGGTTCATTTTTCAATTGATGTCAACTTAGATTCAATGAAACACAGTTGGTCTAATGGAATGTTAGCAGAAGCCATGGAAAACAACATTGGTCTCCTTCGCTTAAGAGGAGACCCCAAGCCCCAGAGTCCCTCTTTTACTCCCATCTCACTGGCTGGATTGGCAACAAGTCTCCACTGCCCAATATGGTAGCCACTACTAGCCATGTGTAGCTATCTAAATTTAAATTCTAATTAGTTAAAAATTTAAATTCAGGTCCTTGGTTGTACTAGCCACAACTTCAGTGTTCAATAATCACATGTGGCTGATGGTTACAATATTGGACTATACAGATATAGATAGAACATTTTCATCATCATAGAATATTCTATTGGACAGCACTGGACTAGAGTAACTTTGGAAGCCATGCATTGAAACTGACAGAGGCACTCTTGGTTTTGGTTTGGGTTCTTTCACAGTTGCTGGAAGCTGAATTGCCCATTGACTTGGAACACTCACCTCCAACTGTTTTCATGAAATAGAAATAAATTGTTTTGTTCTCAATGCTACGTCATTACTGGATATTTTAGTACAGTGGTTCGCCTGCACTAATTAATGCTGTTAATTGACTTGTTTATTGTCTCTTTTTTTCCTGTAGATAGTATTGGGGCAGATTAGGGTTAGACAGATAGTAGGAACTTACAATTTTATTAAATAATTTACTTAATAAATATGAGCACAAGGGAGAGACAGCCGTAATTTGGAAGACCAGGGAAGGTTTCCTGCAGGAAATAACATCTAAGTTGAGACTTGAAGAATGAATCAGAGGCAACAGAGGTATAACTCAGGAGGAAGAGGTTTCCAATTAGAAGACTCGGGGAGAGAGAGCATGGAGCTTTGCAGAGTGTAAAAATTTAACAGGTTTGGAGGTGGAGGGAAGGAGGTGTGAGTTAGGCAGCAAAGAGATCGTGATGAGCCATATAAGCCCTGTTAAGGTTTTGTATTTCATCCTGAGGGCAGTGGAAGGGCTACTAAAATATTTTATGTTTTTACTGAGCTTCCTTAAAATGTTTCCAATAAAATGAATGTTATATTCTTAGAAGCTTTTGAGGAAGAAGATTCCCTGATACTTTGGGTAAAGTCTTCTTGCATTTAACCAAGATCCTGATGATAGGTTCCCATGTGCCTAACCTGAATTTTTTTTAACCAAAGTATATTGCTTTTTTGCCACTTAGTGGCCCTAAAACACACTGGTTACCATTTTCCTTGTTTTTCTCCTGCAGTGGAAAGATGTTGAGGAATAGATAAGATCCCTGTGTTCTATGTTAACTGGGCTGATGCCAAGCTTTATATGATAGTTTGAATGAGGAGGGGCCTGGTACAACCAGTAATTAGAGGCTGGATAACAATGGAATCCCACTACACTCCAAGAGAGATTGGAAGACTGTCCCAGTACTTCTCTTCCTTGGAACAATAATTACATATCTTATCGACTTCTTTTATCCATTATGCTGGGAGTCTAGGGCCTTTATCTGTAAGAAGGATGATACATGGAAAACAGACAACCTCTATCATTGAGGGGATTCTAACAACCTGTGTATATTCAATGATCCAATATTATCAAAAGCCTTCTCCTCTTGTCTCTTTTCTATGTTCTCCCTTATCCACATTTATGACATTGGTCATCAATGTTAATGATTACGTTCAACTCTATGCCTCTAACAGCTTTCTTGTGTACTGTACATCTCCCTCTGAAAGACCCACAAACTCCTCAAATTTAACATGTCCCAACCCTGATTGATTATCACTTCTGTATTCTCCCCACAAATATGCTCCTCATTTCCAGTAACATCTTATCTACCCGAATATAAAATCCAGACTTGTGCGTTGTCCTTGACTTCTGCCCTTCCTCATATCCCTCAGTTTCTCTACCACCAAGCTTAGTCAGATCTGCCTCCTCAACATTTCTCCCACCCATCCCATCTTCTCCAATCCCTCCAGTTACTGCTAAAATACATATCTTCATATCCTATATCTCGAGCCAAGTTTCTGCAATCTAAAGTGATATTTCTAAGATCCAAATCATTCTTTTGCTTAATATGTTTTTAATGTTTTCTTACTCCTCTCAGGAAGAAATTCACACTCAAGAGCAGAGTGCACAAGGCCCTTCATGATCAAATCCCTGCCCATCTAATGTTATCTCTCACCCCTCTTCTAAAATTTCGTTATGCCTTCCCTTTAACTACTAACAGACACAGTAGTTTCTACTCCATCTTGTACAGTTGTTCTTTTTGCCAAGCATGTACTTCCACTTCTTTATTCCCCTGTAAAAACTTTGACCTGACATGCAATGTTACGTTTGAGTAACTTTTACCTAAGGTGTCTTCTTTTGATTTCCAGGTAGCCATACCTCAGTACTTAGAGAACACCACGGTTTTGTCATAACACTTAAGAGACTATGTAAAATTGATTGCTACTCTGCCTTTCTCCTTGATTAGACGTGGGTTTCATCAAAGATGAGAATCTATCTCATTCATCTGTGTCAGTACAGTGTCTACTATGGGACCCGACACATAACAAATCACCCAAATGTTATTGAAGAATTATTATTTTTGTCCTTTTATAAAGTCAAAATTATAAAAGCAAATGCCATAATTGTTGTATTTTTATCTTGGGAGTGAAAGGATAGTTAGAGATTCCACAGCCAACAGCAAACCCCAGGACTAAGACTACTAGGAGATAAGGCAACCAGAAACACTTTTGGATGGTTATCTGAAGATCTGGTTCTGGCAAGCAACATACAGGGATCAAGTGGGGGAGATTTGATGCCTTAAAAACCACAACAATCTGTAGGTGGAATATAATTGTATTATTTACCTATATCTTTCTATTTATTTATTTTTACTTCTCATCAACCCAGGAATTATTGGAGATATTTTGAATAAACACATTTGATGCAATACATTAATCTAAATAGAGGTAGAAATTAGGTCAAGGGAAAATAAAGGCAAGACAATAAAATAAAATCAGGATAATATTTCTTTCTTTTTCAACAGATTAACAAGAATGACAAGCCAAATATTTTAAGATAAAATTAGAGAAACTAAGCCAGGCTCGATGGCTCAGCCTGTAATCCCGTGCCTTTGGGAGGCTGAGGTGAGTGAATTGCCTGAGCCTGTGGGTTCGAGACCCGCCTGGGCAGCGAGACTTCATTTCTACAATAAATCAAAAAATCAGTTGGGCGTGGTAGCTCATGCCTGTAATTCCAGCTCCTTGGAAGGCTGAGGCGGAAGGATCGCCGGAGCCCAGCAGGTCGAGGCTGCGGTGGCCGGGAGTGGCCACTGCACTCCAGTCTGGACAACAGAGTGAGACTCCAACTCAAAAAAAAAATTAGAGAAACCTAGGCAAGGTCAAAAATAATAAAATCATCTTTAGGAAACAGAAATAAAGCAGAAACTCAAAGCAGTATTTGAACAAAAGCTATCGGCCTCTTTGGTAATAGATTAGAATCAATTATCAGGTTTATAAGTGAACTGACTCAGAAACAGAAAACCAAAAGCCACATGGTCTCACTTATGTGCAGGAGCTAAATGGTCCCAAAGATGGAAATAATAGACACTGGGGACACCAATAAGAGGGGAAGTGGGGAGGGAAGCTAGCATTCAGAAATTACCTATTGGGTACAATGTTTCCTATATGGGGAATGGGCCAATTAAAACCAAATCCCTACCACTACACAATATGTCTATGTAACAAACATACATGTGTATACCCCTTGGATCAAAAATAGAAAAATGAAGAAAAAAAGAATCAGGTTTAAGTTGAGGGAGAGAGGTAGGGTTCAGCAAATATAGGTTAAACTGGGAGTAAGAGTGCCCTATAACTAAGACCTGGTTGAAGATACTCATGGCTCTGTAACTGGATGGGTGACATTCCAATGTCATTATGAGATGGGAGCTTTGAGCAAACAATATAAAACCTGGGCTCCCAATGGGTCAAGTAGAGACAACTTCAAAACTGCTAGACAGAGAGAAGTAACTACGTGAAGAGAGTAAGAAAAATACTGATGTCAAACTCCTACTCACGCCTGAAAACCAAAATTGCAAACACATGAAGAAATGAACATTAAGAAAGACAGCTGACAAATTCAACAATTAGAAATATATTTACTTCAGATAAAATGAAATTAACATAATACTATGACAACAACTTGAATATTAGTATAGTCATACATCTAGAATGCTCAAAAAGATAAAGAAAAGAATATGACCAGAAAAAGAGAGAGCGAGAGAACAGAAAAGTATGAAATGTAAGTAGGCAAAGTGGCTAAAGTAAAATAGGAACAAGTGAAAATAAAAAAGAACCATTTAGTCATATTAGAAATAAGAATATAATTACTAAAGCAAACAATAAATCAATAAATGAGGCCAGTTTTAGATTGGACTTAATCAAAGAGAAAATTAATGAATTGGAAAATAGTCTTGTGGAATTTACAAAACACAGTACGAAGAGATAAAAAGATGTAATGAGAGAAGTTAATAGCAAGACTGAGAGAAGTCTCCAATATACACCCAACTGGAGTTCAAAACAAGGGAACAGCATCTTCCAGAGTTATGATAATTAGAGAAAGATAGAAAGTATTCAGCTTAAAAATCACACCAAATTCTAAATGGTATGAATACAAATAAATCAAAACTTAGACAGATTGTATCAAAATTTCAGAACATCAAGGACAAAAAAAATTTAAAGCTACTAGAATGAAAAGACAAATGATGAATTATAAAAGTATTAAATTTACGGTGGATTGCTCATTTACAATAGACACCAAAGACAGCGGAATCTTCAAACTGCTAAAGGAGAACAATTGTCCACCTAGATCTAAATTTTCAGCTAAGATATCTTTTAAAGGTGAGGACAAATAAAGGTATTTCCAAGTATGAATGACCCATAGATATTCACTAAATGAATAACTAAAGGATATACTTCAGTAAATGGAAAAGTTAACCCAGAGAGGAGGAGTGGGCTACCAGAAACAATGATGAGGAAATAAATATATAATAATAATATAGGATGATACAATTAATTAACTAAAAGACATTTAATAACTAAGAGCTATAAATTTTGTGGTTAAAAAAGGATAGAGCTAAATTTCTAGACAAAATAGCAACATGAGAGGTTATCAGGTGGTAGCTAAAGGGCTGGGAGAGAAGAATAAGTATATTAAATAGCTTTAGACTTTGAAAAACATTCATAATTAAATTTTCATATTGAAAAAGTAAAGATGGCAAGTAAAGCAAGATAGAAATGCAACATATAGCTTCTAAACTAGCAATGGGAGAAAAAATAGAGGACTTTTTTTATCCCTTCAGAAGGTTGGAAGGAGAACAAATGTGTGGTAAGAAGAAAACATGAAAGAAGATGAGAAAAATTAGTTCAATTATATCAGTAATGTAGAATGATACATGCAACATGGTACCATTTATGTTATGTTTTAAAAATGACAGAGCAATTCCATTTGTTGTTTTCAGATATATATCTATGTGGTAATCTCATAGTACATGTACAGCAATGATGAGTATACATATTTGGGGGGAGGAAAGAATGGGGTAAAAGTGGGGTATACAGAGGAATTTAACTGCACATTTTATTTCTTTTAACAATTATATGATAAATATAACAAGCAGCTAATATTTTATAAATCTGGGTGATGGGTTCACAGGTCTATTTTTCTGGTCATTTGAAGTATCAAAATAACTATATGTAAGTATACACCAAATATAAAGTAACCCCCAAATTTCCAAATGAAAAAAATATTTTAAAAAGTTTTTTGTCATTCTGAACACATGAATTTTGAAAGAAATAGAATAGTGAAAGTTCTATTTACAATATTTAATTTTCCAATAAAGTTACATATCATGTTTAAAGCCATGTTTTATATAAGACAAAATATTAATTTGGAAATACTGTCCTTTTAAAAATCGAATGATTGAATTTAAACTGATAAGCATTTTTTACATCAGTGAATTCCTTAGTAATACAGGGATTTGTCTGAGCCATTTAACATAGTCATCCAGGCCACATTATCTTCATTTCCTTCAAAGTTGAGATACAGCCCTCTTTAATCTATATATGATGCTGTTACTGTAAATATCTGAAGCTTTAAGTTCTCATTCTCATATTACATTAATATCTTGTAACAAAAAATGTATTGTACTTGGGTGATGGACACCCTAAATATCCTGACTTGACCAGTGTGCATATTATATAGATAATAAAATTTTACACACACCCCATGAATTTGTATAAATAAAAAACCCCATCTAACTCTTGGAACTGTGAGGCCATGCCTCCATATATAAATATGCATTAAATGTATTTGCCTCATTTTATTTATTTATTTGTTTGTTTATTTATTTAAAAGAAGTGGGGTACAATTCAGGACTAGGTATACAAGTGGTCACTATACAAGTAAAATTTGGCCTCCTTTTGTTCCCCACTTTGCCTGGTTTGAGATCAGGTACCCTTATTGATGTTATGTGCCCTTCCCCTCCCCTGGCAGTTTCCAGCCACTGTCAATCCCTTTCTTATAGAATTATGGTAAATGTTCAGTGTCCACGTGGTACTCAGTTCTTTGTTTCTGTGATAAATCACTGAGTATTATAGACTCTAAATCCATCCAAGTTGTTGTGAAACCCATAAGTCTGTTTTTCTTTATGGTTGCATAATATTCAATTGTGTATATGTACCACATTTTTTTACTCAATCCGGTTTTGATGGGCAGCATGGTTGGTTCCATGTTTTTGCTACTGCAAATAGTGCTGAAATAAACATGCATGTGCAGGTATCTTTTTGTAGAGTGGTTTAAGTTCCTCCAGGTATATTTCTAGAAGGGGGATTGCTGGGTCGTATTTGCCTCATTTGTAATCTATTCTGTCAGATGAGACTTGAAAACTAGCATTGATGGAAATAATTTCTAGCTAATGATTTTTGAGCCAAAAAAATTTTGTTAATCAAAATAAATATAATAGAGTAAACCAAAAGAGGAAAAACAGTGTAATGACAACAGGAGATTATCTTATATTTGGCATAACCTTAAATTTAGTCATTTTTGGTACTTCCAACCTGCAGAAATGTATACAGAATAATATAAAATGAATACTTGTATATCCACAACCTAGAAAAGACTCTTATTCTAAGCAATACTTCTGGTTGAAAATATTTTCTCCCAGTTCCAGGACAATATGTCATATACTCAATTTTTCCTGCTTTTATCATAACACTGCAGTGAATTCCCTGAAGTTTCTTGGCTTTCCCTCTCCTCTCCTCTTGTTCCTTCCTTTCTCCCATCCTTGCTTCCTTCCTTCCTTCTTTTTTTAACCAGGAAGAGAGAAACTAAGCAGTGACTTAGCAGGGACACCTATACCCACTGCAGTGGCTGGACAATCTACTCACAGCAGTGGTAACAATAGAGCTTGGAAGGCCAACCCATCTTTTGTCTCATACCCCATAATAGCAGTGGATCCAATGTATCCATAGCAAGGGCAATAACGGGTCCTGAGTGGAACACTCCATCCAAATTCCACACCAGCCAGCAAACTGAATCATTATTGGGACTATACCTCATATAGTAGAACAGAACCTACAAACGAAGTCTAAACCATGCAAATGACTGCTAAAGAGGAGACTTAAGTGAAGAGTCTTGTGAATAATATTCACAATTTCTAGGATACAATAAAAAATTACTCATAATTCTAAGGATCAGGAAAATCACAACTTGAACCAGAAAGATCAACTGATGCCAATAACAAGATTAAGCAGATTTTGGAATATCTTGAAAAAGTTTTAAGGCTGCCATTATATAATTGCCTCAACAAATAATTACAAATTCTTTTGAGATAAATATAAAAATACAAAAACACAGCAAAGTAATAAGTTACTTTAAAAGTAACAAATGGAAATTATAGAACTAAAAGTACAATAACCAAAAAAAAAAAAAGCCTCACTAGATAGGCTGATAGTAGAGTAAAGATTATGGAAGAGGGAGTCATTGAACTTGGTAAAACAGCAATAAACAGAGAAAAAAAATTGATTAAAAAAAAACAGAGCCTCAGGAATCTCTGAGACAACAAAAAGACCTAAACTCATAGCATGAAAATCCCAGAAAAAAAAGAATGTAGGTTTGAAAAGGTATTTGAAGAAATAATGGCTGAAAAATTACCAAAGTTTACATAAAACCTGAGCATACAGATTCAAGAAGTTGAATAAACTCCAGATAGGAAAACCCAAAGAAATTCATACCAAGATGAAAAATAATGAAATGTCTGGAAACTAAAGACAAAAGAAAAAACTTTAAAAACAACCAGAGAGAAACAGTGCACTGCCTAGAGAAAACAGATATTCAAATGACAGTGGATTTCTTATCAAAAACTATAAAGGCCAGAAAGAAACGGCACAACATTTTTCAAGAGTTAAAGACTGCCAGCAATGAATTCCATATCGGGTAAAACTATCCTTTAGAAATGAAGAAAAAATGAAGACATTCTCGGACAAAGGAAAACTAAGAGAATGTGTTACTACCAAACTTACCTTTAAAGTATGACTAAAAGAAGTTCTCTGAATAGAAAGACAATTATTTTTTAAAAAAGAACTGGAACTTCAGAAGAAAAAGACGGCAATGTGTAAAAATAAGGGCAAATATAATAATAGAATATACTTCTCCTTCTTTATATGTGATGATTGAAGCAAAAATTGTAACATCTGTTGTGGTGCATGATGAATATAGAGAAGATACTTGAGACCATTATGTTTTAAAAGAAAGAATGGTAAAGGGATATAAATGAAAGTAAGATTTCATTTCTTCACTTGAAACAGTAAAACATTGGTATCAGTAGGCTGTGATAAATTATGTATGTATATTGTAACCCAGCAACCACTAAAAAAAATTTTTTTAAGTATAAATAAAATGTTAGAATCCCCCCAAAATCATCAAGTAACCCACAGGAAGGCAAGAAAGAAGAAACAGACAGAAAATTAATAATGAAATGGGCGACTTAAGGCTAATAGATAGTTACTTTAAATGTAAATGTCTACATATACCAATTAAAAGACTAGATAAAATGTCATGATTCAACTATATGTTTTCTAAAATAAACACACTTCAAACACAATGACATGGGTATGCTGAAAGTAAAAAAATGAAAAAAATATGCTAACATTAATTCTTTAAAAATAAGACTAGCTATATTAGTATCAGATAAAGTAGACTTCAAAGTAAAGAATGATACTAGGGACAAAGAGGAGCATCACATAATTACAAGAGGATCATTGCCCCCCAAATACATAGTTATCCCAAATGTGTATGCACCAAATAATGGAGCTTCAAAATGCATAAAGCAAAAATTGATAGAACTGAAAATGAAGTTTGGAAAACAATTCAGGAACAAAATGAGAAATTTGACAAAGAAATAGAAATAATTTTTAAAAACCAAATAGAAATCCTAGAAGGAAAGAATACAATAACTGAAATAAAGAACTCATTAGAAAGCTTCAACAGTTTGGAGGAAAGAGTCAGTGAGCTTGAAAACCAGACACACGCAATTACCCAGACAAAAACAATAAAAATTTAAAAAATTTGTTAAAGTAAAAAATGCCTAGGATGTGACACCATCAAGTGAACTAACCTCTCCACAATAGGAATTCCCAAAAGAGACAAGAGAGAAAGCATTTTTTTTAAATGGTTGAAAATTTCCCAAATCTAGAAAAATATGACAGCATCAAGGTACAGGAAGCTCAAAAGTCACCAATCAAGTTCAACCCAAAGGGGAATTTATCAAGACACAGTATAATAAAATTATAAAAAAATCAAAGACATAGAAAGAATAAGTAAAGCAGCAAGGGAAAAGACACATATCACATTTAATGCAGCCCCAATATGACTTTCAGCAAATTTCTTGACAGAAACCTTTCAGGCCAGTGGGGAATGAGATGATATTTTAAGAGTCATGAAGGGATTTAAAAAAAAAAAAAAGCCAGCCAAGGATATCGTACTAAGCAGAGCTATCTTTCAAATACAAAGGGAAGATAAAGACTTTTTCAGACAAATAAAAGCTGAGGAAATTCATCAACATCAGACTTGTCTTACAAGAAATGCTAAAGGGAGTTCTTCAATCTAACTAAAAGGATGCCAATTTATATGAAGAAAACATCTGAAGGTATAAAACAGACTGGTAGAAGTAAGAAAACAGACAAATACAGAATATTCTAAAACTGTACTTGTGCTATGTAAACCCCACTTATATCTTAATTACAAAGACTAAAATACAAAACTTTTAAAGATAATAATAACTAGAACAATTGGATAAAAGATGGGCAACACAAAAGATGTAAATTAAAGCATCAAAAAGTTAAAATGTGGGGTGGTGGCATTAATGTGTAGAATATGCTTTTGTTACTTTTATTTGCAATCAAAGTTAAGTTGTTATCAACTTAAAATAGCGTGTTATGACTATTAGATGTTTTTTGTAAGTTTCATGGTACCAACAAAGCAAAAACCTATGATAGATACACTAAAAAGAAATGAAATAGAAAAAAATGATATTACTTTAGAAAATCACTTAACCACCAAGAAGAAAATGAGAGGAAGGAAGGAAAAATCTACAAAACAACCAGAAAACACATAACAAAATGCAAGTAGTAAACACTTACCTATTAATAATAAGCTTGAATGCAAATGTATTTAATTATCCAATTAAACAACAGTGTTTGAATGGATTAAAACACAAGACTCAAAGTACGCTGTCTGTGAGAAACCAATTTACCTATAAAAGCAGGCATAGACTGAAAGTGAAGACATGAGAAAAATATATTCTATGCAAATAGAAATCAAAAGAGAGAAGTAGCTATACTTATATCAGATAAAATAGACTTTAAGTAAAAATGGTTAAAAAAGACAAAAACATTATATAATAATAAAAAGGTCAATATAGAAAGAGGATATGACAATTTTAGATATATATGCACCCAACACCAGAGCACCCAAATATATAATGCAAATATTAATAGACCTAAAGGAAGAGATTGCTACAATAATAGTAGGAAACTTCAATAACCCCTTTCAGTGAAGAACAGATCATCCAGGCAAAACATCAACAAAGAAATATCAAAGTTGAACTGCATTCTAGAACAAATGAATGTAGCAAACATGTGTAGAACATTCTATCAAACAGCTTCAGAATACATATACATTTCTTCTCAATAGCACATGAAATATTCTCCAGGTTAGACCACACGCTAGGTCA
Organism: Carlito syrichta; assembly: GCF_000164805.1. NCBI lineage: Eukaryota > Metazoa > Chordata > Mammalia > Primates > Tarsiidae > Carlito > Carlito syrichta. The sequence continues at coordinate 89,029 of NW_007097652.1, forward strand.
CAAAACAAGTCTTAGCAAATTTAAGACAATCGAAATAATATCAAATATGTTTTTCTGGCCACAATGGAATAAAATTAGAAATCAGCTGGGCTCGATGGCTCAGCCTATAATCCCGCACCTTTGGGAGGCTGAGGTGAGTGGATTGCCTGAGCCCACGGGTTCGAGACCCACCTGGGCAGTGAGACCTCATCTCTACAATAAATCAGAAAAAAATCAGCCGGGCATGGTAGCGCATGTCTGTAATTCTGGCTACTCAGAAGGCTGAGGTAGAAGGATCACTGGAGCCCAGCAGGTCGAGGCTGCAGTGGCTGGGAGCAGACACTGCACTCCAGTCTGGGCGACAGAGTGAGATTCCAACTCAAAAATAAATAAATAAATAAAAAATAAAACTAGAAATCAATACCAGAAGGAATGTTAGAAACTGTGCAAACTCATGGAAATTAAACAACATACTTCTGAAAAACAAATGGGTAAATGAAGAAATTAAAAAGGAAATTTACAAATGAAAATGAAAATACAATATACTCAAACCTATGGGATACAGCAAAAGCAGTTTAAGAGGGAATTTTATAACAATGCCTACATCAAAAAGTAGAAAGAGAAAAATAACCCACCTAATGTTACACACTAAAGAACTACTAAAATAAGAATGAACTAAGCCCAAAATTAATACAACAAAAGAAATAGCAAAGATCAGAGCAGATATAAAATAGAGATTTTTTTAAAAAAATACAAGATATCGATAAAACAGAATTGATTTAAAAATACATAAACAAAATCAACAAACATGTATCTTGACTAAGAAAGAAAAGAAGACTCAAATAAATAAAATAAGACACGAAAAAGGAGGCATACTGCTGTTATCACAGAAATACAAAGGATCATAGAGACTATATGAATAAATATACACCACCAAATTTGAAAATTGCAAACAGTGAATTCCTAAACAAATGCAAAGAACCAGTATTGAATTATGAAGAAATAGAAAACCTGAACTGATCAATAATAAGTAATGCAAGTAAAGCAGTAATAATGACTCTCCGATCAAAGAAAAGCCCAGAATCCGATGGCTTCCCTACTGAATTCTACCAAACATTTAAAGAAGAAATAATGCCAATTCTTCTAAAACTCTTCCAAAAAATTGAAGAGAAGAAAATACTTTCAAATTCATTTTGCTAATCTAGCAATATCCTGATACCAAAACAAGAAAGGACACAACAACAACAAAAACTACAGGCCAATATTCCTGATGCACATAGATGCAAAAGCTCTCAACAAAATACTAGCAAACTGAATTCAACAACACATCAAAAAGATCATTCACAATGATAATGTAGAATCTACCCCGGGAATGCAAGGAAGGTTCAACATGCTCAAATCAATAAACATGATAAATCACATTAAAAAAATCAAGAACAAAAACCACATAATTATTTCAACTGATGCAAAAAAGCATTTGATAAAATTCAACATCCCTTCATGATAAAAACTCACAACAAATTTGATATAGGAGAAACATACTTCAACATAATAAAGACCAAATATGGCAAACCCACAGCTAACATAATCTTGAATAGGGAAAAATTGAAAGCATTTCTTCTTAGATTTAGAGCAACACAAGTATGCCTACTTTCACTACTTTTATGTTACATACTACTGGAAGTTCTAGCTAGAGCAAATAGGCAAGAAATAAAAAGAGCATCCAAATTGGAAAGAAGAGCATCAGATTGTTCCTGGTTGCAGATGACATGATCATATATTTAGATAATCCTAAAGACTTCACCAAGAAACAATTAGGACTAATAAATGAATTCGTAAAGATGCAAGATATTAAATCAACACATAAAAATCAATAGTGTTGCTATGTGCCTATAGCAGACATTCTTAAAAAAAAATCAAGAATGCAATTACATTTGCAATAGCTTAAAAAATAAAGATACCTAAAAATAAACTTAATCAAGAAGGTGATAGATCTCTATGTTTAAAAAAATATATATATATAAAACATTAATGAATTAATTGAAGAGGACACAAACAAAAAAATATTCCAAGTCTATTTTTATTTTATTTTATTTTTTTGAGTTGGAGTCTCACTGTCGCTCAGACTGGAGTTCAGTGGCCAACTGCACTCCAAGTCTATTAATTGGAAGAATTAATATCACTACCCAAAGATATCTACTATCAAAATACTAATGACATTCTTCATAAAAGTAGGGGAAAAAATCCTAAAATTTGTATGAAATCACATACACACACAAAAATAACCCAAGTAGCCAAAGCAATTTTGAGCAAAAAGAACAAAGCTGGAGTCACACTACCTGACTTCAAAATATACTACAAAGCTATAGTAATCAAAACATTGTGGTACTGACATAAAAACAGACACATAGACCAATGGAATAGAATAGAAAGCCCAGAAATAAACCTACACATGACAGACAATTGATTTTCAACAAAGGTGTCAAGAATACACCTTAGGGGGAAAAGGTAATTTCTTCAATAAATGGTGCTGGGAACACTAGATATCTACATGCAGAAGAATGAAACTAGACCTCTACCTCTCACTTTAGAAAAAAAATCAACTCAGAGTGAATTAAAGACATAAATGTAAGATTGCATAAAACTACTAGAAGAAAACACAAGAAAAATGTTTCATGACATTTGTCTAGGCAAATATTCTTTTGACTAGAACCTCAAAAATATAGGTAACAGAAGCAAAATTAGACAAATAGGATTACAAAAATCTAAAAAACTTCTGTACAACAAAGGAAGCAATCAATGAGTAAAAAGACAACCTACAGTATAAGAGAAACTATTAAACTATGCATTTGATAAGTGGTTACTATCAAGAACACACAAGGAACTCAAACATCTCAATAGTAAAAAACAAATAATCTAATCGGAAAATGAACAAAAGACCGGAATAGACATTTCTCAAAAGAAGAGATGGCCAACAGGTATGTGACAAAATGCTCAACATCACTAATCATCAGAAAATGCAAATCAAAAACACAATGAGCTATCATCTCACCCCAGCTAAAATGGCTACTATCAAAAAGACAAGAATAACAAATGTTGGCAAGGATGTAGAGAAAGGGAAGTTCTTATACACTGTTTGTGGGAATGTAAATTAGTACAACCATCATGAAAAACAGCATAAAGTTTCCTCAAAAAATTAAAAATAGAGCTACCATATGATCTAACAAACCCACAGTGTGTGTGTGTGTGTGTGTGTGTGTGTGTGTGTGTGTGTGTGTGTATCTCCAAATTAATAGAAGTCAGCATGCCAAAGAGATGTCTGCACTCCCATGTTCTATTCACAATAGCCAAATGGTGGAATCAACCTAAGTATCTGTCAACAGATGAATGGATAAAGAAAAGGTATAAGTATGCACGCACACACACACACACACACACACACAGACATACATACAGAATATTATTTAGCTATAAAAAATGAAATCCTATTATTTGTGGCAACGTGGATGAACTTGGAGAATATACGATAAAGTGAAATAAACCAGGTACAGAAAGACAAATACTGCATTATCTAATTCATAGACAAAATCTAAAAAGTTGCTCTCATAGAAGTAGAGGGTAGAATAGTGGTTATCTTTGGCTGAGGAGGGGAGAGGGAAGGTAGAGATGTGGAGAGGTTGGTTAATGGGTACAAAATTAAAGTTTGATAGGAAGAAAACTTTCTGGTGTTCTATTACATTATAGGGTGACTATAGCTAATAATAATGTATTGTATATTTCAAGGTAGCTAGAAAAGAGGATCTTGAATGTTATTACCCCCAAATAAATGATAAAGGCTTGAGGTGATGGGCATGCTAACCACCCTGACTTGATCATTATATGATATATACATGTATTTAAATATCACACCATACCCCTTAAAGATGTATACTTATTATGTGCCAATTATAAACAAAATTTAAAAACCTGACAGAGCTGAAAGGATAAATATACAAATCCACAATTATAGTTGGGAACTTCAATACCTCACTATTAGCAATTGATAGAACTGTTAAAGAGAAAATTAGCAATGATACAGGAAAACTGAATCTCACTATCAGCCAACTGGCTTTAAATGACATTTATTGAATACTTCACCTAACAGCAGTAGAATGCACATTCTTTTCAAGTACTCATGGAACATTCACCAAGATAGACCATGTCCTGGGTCATAAAACAAACTTCAACGTATTTCAAAGCATTGAAATAATACAGAGTATGTTCTTCAACCATAATGGAATCAAAGCTGAAATCAATAACAGAAAGACAACAAGAAAATCTTCAAACAATTGGAAGTTAAACAACACACTTACAAGCTATTCATGGGCTTAATAGGACTTCTCAAAGAAAAATTTTAAATACATAGACCTAAATTAAAGTGAAAATTTAACATTTATAGTACTAAATGCTTACATTAAAAAAGAAGTAAGGTCTCACATCAATATAATCTAAGTTCTTACCTCAAAAAGTGAGAAAAAGAAGAGCAAAATGAAGCCCAAACAGACAGATGTGAAATAATAAAAGTAAGAACAGAAATAAATGAAATTGAAAACAGGAAAACAGAAAAAAATCAATGAAAAGAAAAGCTTGTTATTGGGAAAAATTCATTAAATTGATAAACCTCTAGCAAAACTGACACATAAAAAGAGGAGAGACAGAAAAAAAGACATCAAGATATATCCAGTAGCCATTAGAAAGAATAATAAAAAATACAATGAATGACTTTATGCTTATAAGTTTTACCATTTGGAAGAAATGCACCAATTTCTCAAAAACTAGGAACTAGCAAGCTAAAATCAAGATAAAATAGATAACCTGAACACTACAATATCCATTAAAGAAATTGGATTTGCAATTTAACACTCCCACACATACACATAAATCCTCAGGCCCAGATGGATTCACTGGATATTTTTACCAAACATTTAAAGAATTAATGCCAATTTTACTCAATGTCTTCCGGAAAATAGAAGAGGAGGCAATACTTCCCAATTCATTTTATGAGGCCAGTAATATATTGATACCAAAGGTAGAAAAAGGCAGTACAAAAATGGAAAACTGCAGACCAACATGAACTCATGAATAGAGAAACAAAAATCTTCAACAAAATATTCCAAATCTAATTGAACAATGTGTACAAATAATTTTATATTACGATAATGCCATTTATTATAAGTATGCAAATCTGGTTATTCAATATATCAAGTCAAAAAAGAAAAATCATATGATCATATCAATAGAAATAGAATAAAACTGAAAATCCAGCACCCTTCATGATAAAAACTCTCAGTAAGTTACAAATAAAAGGGAACTACATTGATAAAGTGCACTTACAAAAGCCTACAGCTGGCATCATACTTACTGGTAAAAGACTGTCTGTCCTCTCCCTAAGATTGGAAACAAAGTAAGGATGTTCACTCTCACCACTCATATTCATCAGAGTATAAGAAGTTCTAGCCAGTGCAGTAGGCAAGAAAAAGAAATAAAAGGCATAAAGATCAGAAAGGAGAAAATAAAATTGTCTTCATTTGCAAATGACATAGTTGTCTATGCTGAAAATTCCAAGAAATCTACAAAAAAAGCTCACATTCCTGAAACTAAGAGGTGAGTTCAGCAGAGATGCAGGATATAAGATCAACACATTTTTTAGATTAACAATGAACATGTGGCAACTTAAATTAAAAACACAATACTATTTACAATAACTCCAAGGTAATTACAAATACTTACAATCTTAGGTAGGCATTTAACAAAACATTTGCAGTATTTGTACATTGTAAGAAATAGTTAGTTAGATACTTAAAACAATTATAGGATCAGTATGCTGAAAATTATAAAATACTGATACAAGAAATCAAAGAAGACCTGATAAATTGAGAGACTTTCCAGTAAGTGGATTAGAAGACTCAGGAGAGTAAAGATGTCAATTCTCCCCAAATTGATATATAGGTTTAATGCAATTCCAATCAAAATCCCAACAAGATTTTTTTAGAGATAAACAAACTTATTCTAAAATTTGTATGGAAAGACACAAGCGCCAGAATAGTTAAGACAATCTTGATATAGAAGATTAAAGTGTGAGAAATGACTCAATCCAATATTAAGCCTTATTATTATTTTTTAAGTTGAAATGTACATTTACTTAGCATGAGACAGAAATCACAATAAATAATAAATGTTAAAAGGTTGAAAATACCATAAATATCACAAAAACTTAAAAAACCCAATATTTGTATTAATTAACTTCCTGACACACTTCTATAATATGTTTTCCCTACATTTTGTATTTGCCTCCCTTATGAGAACTGTTTTGTCATATTTTTTATGGTAAGAAATGAAAGACAGTTATATTAAGGCTTATATCTGGTCACAGTCATCAAGAAGGTAGTATTGGTGGAGAAACAGAAACAAAGATCAACGGAACAGAATAAAGAATCCAGAAGTCGCCTCACACAATATGTCCAACTAAGTCTTTACTAAGGTGCAGAAGTGAGTGAATGAAGAAAGATTAGCCTTTTCAAAAAGTAATGCTGGAACAATGGGATATTCATAGGCAAAAAACAAAAACAGAAACCCTGACCTAAACCTTTTACCTTATGGAAAATTAACTTGAAATGGATCATGGAGTTAAATATAAAGCATAAACCTATAAAACATGTTTCATAAGAGAGAGACTCTTTGTGATCTAGAGATAGGTCAAGAATTCTTAGACTTGCCACCGAAAGCACAACCAGTAACATGAAAAATTAATAAATTAGGCCTCATCAAAATGAGCAACTTTTGCTCTGTGAAACATCTTGTTAAGAGGATGAAAAGACAAGCTACAAAATTGAAGGCAATATTTGCAAATTATTCATTCAACACAAAGAAGTAGTATCTAGACTATATAAAGAACTCTCAAATCTTAACAGTAAAAAGTAAGCAGTACAATTAGAAAATGGGCAAAAGATGTGAAGAGACATGTGATCAAATAGCATTTACAGATGGCAGGTACATGAAAAGATGTTCAATTTCATTAGCTATTAGGGAAGTGCTAACTAAAACCACAATAAGATATCACTACATACCTATGAGAATGACTAAAATAACACCAAATGCTAGTGAGGACATAGAGAACCTGGATCACTCATACCTTGCTGGTAAGAATGTAAAATGAGCCGGGCTCGGTGGCTCAGCCTGTAATCCCGTGCCTCTGGGAGGCTGAGGTGAGTGGATTGCCTAAGCCCGTGGGTTCGTGACCCACCTGGGCAACTTGGTGAGACCTCATCTCTACAATAAACCAAAAACTAAGCAGGGCATGGTAGCGCACGCCTGTAGTTCCAGCTACTTGGAAGGCTGAGGCGGAAGGATCACCAGAGTCCAGCAGGTCGAGGCTGCGGTGGCCAGGAGCGGCCACTGCACTCCAGTCTGGGCGACGGAGTGAGACTCCAACTCAAAAAAACAAACAAAAAAAAAGAATGTAAAATGGTACAGCCACTCTAGAAAACAATTTCATGGGAAACCCCTTCAGGTCCCCTCCCACTGTGGGAGCTTTTCTGTTCTCTCAATATATCCTGCTTTCAAAAAAAAAAAAAAAGAAAGAAAAGAATTTAATATTTAAAAAATAAAACTAAACATACAACTACCAGAAGACCCAGCGATCACATTCTTGGGTAGAATGTGAGGTTTCCAAAGAAATGGGACGTACTAAGTTCATACAAAAACCTGTACATGAATATTCATGGTAGCTTCATACATAGTAGCCAAAATCTAAAAATAACCCAGGGCATCCTTCAGTAAGTGAATGGTTAAACAAACTGGTACATCATATCATGGACTATTACTCAACAGTAAAAAGGAATGAACTATTGAAGCATACAACTTGAATGAAATAAGACAGAATAATGATGGGTGGAAAAAAGCAGTTTCAAAAGGTTATACACTATGTGATTTTATTTATATGCCATTTTGAAATGATAAAATTTTAGAAATGAAGGACAGACTAGAGGTTGTCAGGGGTTAAAGAAGGAGGGAGGCAGAGATGGCAACAGTGGAGTCTTTGTGGTGATGGAACGATTCTGTATCTTGACTGTGATGATGGTCACAGGAACCTACACGTGGGATAAGATTTCATAGAACTGAATACATAAACACATGCACACAAATGAATACATATAAAATGAAAATATAAAAATGGGTGGATTTTGTCATATTAATATCCTGGTTGTGACATTGTATTATAGTTTTGCAAGCTGTTACCATTGGAGGAAACTGGACAAAGGCTTCAGGGGATCGCTCAATAATATGTCTTACAACAGCATGTGAATCTACAATTACCTCAAAATAAAAATCAACAACCCTACCAATCAGAACTTTCTCACACCTTTTCACCTCCATCCCCCAGCCAATTGCTAAACATTTACCAGCATGTAGACACACTTCTCTTTGGAGATTGAACTTGGTGTTAGTGAAGCTCATTGTGGTTTCTTCTTTGAGTGCCTGACAGTAGACAACAGAAGAGCCTGTAACCTTGAGAGAGTACCTCTACTTCCCTTAGCCTCAGTTTTCCTCATTAGTCAAATGGACAGGTAGTACTGAAGGAAAGGAACGTGAATACTTATAGATAACATTTTTATCTATGTCTTTCTTTTTTACCCTCTCAGAAAGCCCAGAGAGCCATGCATTATGAGTCTCCCTGTTATGGATGAGGAAACAGGCTGAGAGATATGCCAACCACAGAACAGAGCTGGGGCTAGAGTTCAAAGTCTAGGTACTTTTCTTTATGCCTGCTGCCCGGAAGCCTATCCAACTCCCTCACCCTAAAACCTACAGGGTAGTCTCTCCCAGTGGAAGGCGAGTTGGGCAGGATATGGCCAACCCTGTGAGGAAAGAGGGCTGGAAAAGATTCAGTTCATCCCCAGAAAGCAGATATGGTTGTACCAGAAGCTACAGACTTCACCAGGCTGGCTTCCCTCCATGTACACTGTGGAGCTACCAGGCAGGGATGGCTGCTAACTTCCACTTGGTTGGGTATCTATGCTATTGTGGCCTGCAGTACCAACCCAAGACAGCCTCAAAGGCCAAGAGCACTCTCTTGAGGGGGAAGGCAGTGGTTAAGGGTCAGCAGCTACAAGCCATGGAGACAGGTATTAATCTGGGATGAGAAGGCCCAGGGGTGTAACATTGGCACAGGAGCCAGGCCTGGCCCATAAGGAAGGAAATTTAAGTGTTGCCTTGGCTTGGAGATCACATTGTCCAACAGAGACTGCCTCTAGCCCTCAGTGATCTCCTTGGTACTTTCCTCACACTCTATTTATCTGCTGCTGGTGATGGTCAAGGCAGTTCAGTGGTTAGTTCTGTGGTAAGCTGGAGGTCAGAAGACATGGACTTAATCCAGTCCTGTCACTTCTTCTAAGATTTTGGACAAGCTGTGCTCTCCTTCTGGGATTCAGTGTTCTCATCCATAAAATTAAGGAGTTAGATTAAGGGTCCCTGAGACCTTTCCAGGCCCTGTCAGCCCTCATGGTCAAGGATATTTCTAAGACCTGCATGTGGGGCCTGCCTAAATCCACCACAGCTCACAGACATTATTGGAACAGAAGTCCTAGTCGGATTTCATTTTTCTTCCAAGGCTGTTTATTGCCTAACAAAATGTACTTAGTGGTAAATTCGTGACTGTGATGTTAAGTGTAGGCTACAGACCCAGAGACAAAAAAAAAAAATAGGGGACGGGAGGGCAGCACAGAGCCAGAAGAGGGAGGGCTATGCAGAGGGTGGGAAAGCCTGGAATTCACAGGAGCATCTCATAAACACGGGCACCATTGCTTATTTATGCACATCCCATGCCCTGTCTGGGTTCCGCGTGGTCTCCACTTCTTGTTAGCTTTTCAGCTGCACACCAGGCCCCAGCTGGTAGTGGCTAATTGCAATCAGCAGGTGAGAAATGTAGGTTCTCCGAAAAGGAATTATCTCCAGCACTGGGAACCATTCTGGGAAATGTAACAGACCTGGGAAGAGAGGGGGAGATGTTTAAAGCCTGAACTTCTGTGAAAAGCATTAATTGAAAAAGACAGCACCGCGCACCAGGAACCCATGACTCGCTCGCCTGAAAATATAATGAAGCAACTTAGTGTGGAAGGAAAGACGGGAAAAGCATTTCCATTTCTGCACAAGCAGCTCATGCACACAAGCCCTGCCTGCCCTCCTTTTCTAGGAGACCCAGAGAGCACAAACGTTTGCTCTCACAGCTTCATCTTTTACCTTTACATTTTTTCAGCATGAGTAAAATGACTATCAAGTGAAGGACTTGTTATTTATTTTTTAAATAGAGACTTCATGCAATCTACTGTGAAGTCGAATGACTTGAGGAAGCAAGTTCAGAATGGGTTTGCAATCTCTTGAGGTCACTGAACACCCAGGTGTTCATTCAGCCCAGTGTCCAGTCAGGAAGTGGATCATGGATGCAGCCACATACCCTAAATGGTTGTTCAGGTACTTGGGGAAGTAAGCCTGAATCATGGAGTGAAGTCCTGGATGGTGGCTCGCCTGTGTCCTCAGCCCCAGCCTGCTCTTGCGGCCCCTGTTAGAAGCAACTGGGGATAGCAGAAAACCCTAGATGGCCACTTGCAGTCTTCACTGCCTGGCCCTATAAAAGCCCACCTGCTCACCTATAGAATCAGCTTCTCCCTGTGTGATATAGGGAAAGAGAGTGAAAACCGTACCAGAGGGGTGATTTGAATTTCATTTTCTCAATATGTTCCCCTGCGGGGAACACTGCGTGGTGTGCATGCTGATTCAAAGAAAATTGTCTCTGCTCACTGGGGTTTAAGGCTAGTCATGGGCAGCTCACATTGCACAGGGCTGTAGGCCACCCTGAAAACCGCCTGGGGGGGCATACAGCCAGGGGTCTGGCTCAGCAATCTTTATGGAGAAGCTGTGTGATTTGGGCAGGCCTCAGAATCCCTGCAGCCTCCCCCCAACCCATCTATAAAATGAGCGCATTGCATGCCATGACCCTTCACCTCATTTTGCCTCTCAGATTCCATAAAAGGCAAATGATAAGATGTGACTTCAAACACAAAAGATTCACTCCCCCAAATAAATGTTTCCTGGGATTTGAAGGAGGGTGGGTGGCTTTGTCTTTTCTTCCTTTTGGTTGCTTGCAGGACAAAGGAGAGGGAGAGGTTGGGCTCTAGAGCCATCTCAAAAGAGCCACAGTCCCTGGTGGGAGGTCAGACTAAGAACAGATACTGTGATGAGGCCAGGGAATCTTTGTCCACCTGCAAGTGCCCCCCTTCTCCCAATTCCCCAGCCAACTCAAGGGACCAAAGGAATGTCAGAGGAGAGCTTAAAGTCTCAAGGGGAGGAGATAAAGAGGCATCAAGACCTTCAGCATTGGAGCCAAACCCCAGGCTTTGTGATCAAAAGACAGATAAACAGTCATTCCCACTGGGTTTCTCAAATCTGCTGAGCGGCACAAATGTTTCCTCTTTATAAACAAGTTTACCTGAAGAAGGGAAAGAAAACCAGACCCTGAAATCCCACACAGTTTTTGGCAGACCCCTTAGGAGAAACTGCTGCAGACGGCTTATCAGATGCTTTTCTCATATCTCTCTGAAATAAGATGTCCAAGTTTGATTATAGACTGCAAACAAACAGACTCATGCCAGCTTCCCCATCCTGACATAGGGAAGATCTAGAAGATGAGATGGTTTAGAATTACAGGGATTTTAGAGACGCCAATGGATGGGGAAAGTGAACAGAAAGAGGAGACCGCTTGTGGCCTCTTCAATACATATTAGGGTCTTTACCACCAAGCGGCACAACTCTAGGGGGCGCTATTCACATTGAAGTCTACAGAGTTGTGTTCCAAGTGGTGTCATTCAATAGGCAATGCAACGCTATCAGTGTCTTGTGAAGTGAGGCAAGGTAAAGGCCTCAATAAATGTCCACTAGGTGCCACCACTTGGATACACCAGAGTACATCCAGAGCAAATCTCTGCTCTGGTGACACTTGCACTCTTCATTAGTAAGTTATGTAGTAAGTTAGAGGACAATGCCTGCTATAGTAAAGAATACATCAAGGGGAGAGGGATGCAGAATGGGGGAGGGGTGTGATTTATAATAATGTGGTCAGGGACGTCCTTATAGAGATGAAATGACTTTGAGCACAAATGTGAAAGAGTGAGATAGTGAGCCCTGCCAGGAGTGCTCTAGAGTAAGAGGGACCCAAGTAGAAGGGACAGTGAGCATAAGTGTCCTAAGGTAGTAGTGTGTCTGGTGTATCATGGAACCAGAGTGTATCATGGAACCAGTAGATCTGAACTGGAGAGACTGAGCGTGTCCCCACAGGTCCTCAGTGCAGTAGAGAATCACAGAATATTATACCAGGTGCTTCCGCTGCCTGCTTTGCCAGACTGGGATCTCAGTAACCACTTCTGGAGGTCCAGGGGGCTCCCCAGTTCTCCACTAACTAACACCTAGCCTTTGATATGACCTTGTCAATTAAAAGCCAACTAAGAGCCTGTCCCACACCTCCGAATCCCTGGGTCATCTGCATTTCAATGAGGGTGACTCTAAAGACAAGTCAGACTTCAGACTTCAAGGAGCAATGGTAGAGAGAACTGGAGCTGCTGAATTCTCCCTGTTCTTAAGTGCTAGGGACCTAAGAGCATGGGGCCTTTCACATCTGAGCCACCATCATCTGAGCAGCATCGTGGGGACAGAGATGTGTGGAAAGAGGGAGAGTGACTTTAAGGTGACACTCACCAATTCCCCCAGTATCACTACAAAGGCAACACCTTCTCTCTTCCCATTTCACCATGCACAGAATAATTGAATAAGTTGGCCTGACCTTCCTCCACCACTTTCTTCCACATAGAAAGCGGAGAAATCTCTGGAAAGAATGAACTGCTTCCTGGATCTCATCTGATTTTACTCAGAATCTCTTGCCCAAGCACCTAGGATTGATTCAGTCTCTATCATACTTATGTATTCAAATGCTCTGTTTCAAAGATTAATGCAAACACTGTCTACCCTGTACAACGTGAGATGGGGCTTGGGGAGTGACCCAGGCATTTTTGTGACAAGTTCTTGGCTGGGCACTCAGAAGATTTCCTCGGCAAGAACCTCCCCGTTTGCTTTTCAGCATTTATCAATACTAGCAGTGTGCCATACAGACAGAAGCTCTAAGCAGAGGTGACATTGGGAGCAGGAAGCTTGTGCTAGAAGCCTAGTGACCTGGGTTTCACTTCAAGGCTGTATGACTGTTATCAGTTAGGGTTTGGTCAAAGAAGCAGAAACTACTAAAAGGCTTTAGAATAAGGATCTTGTGATAGGAACTGAACCTTCTGCAGGTTTGTAGAAGCTAGCTGTGTACGTCTGTTGCTCCACATCTGATGTTGAGCCTGAAGACAGCACGGTTGGCAGTCGGGAAGGAGAGATTCACTTGAAATGGGGAAGAACAAGGACAAATTAGAACCCACTTGGACAGACCGGAAACCTATCTGTTTCTCACTGTCTCCAACCTCACTGACGCAGATGTCCTGCAGACTAGGCCAGTGCCCTCCACCACATAGATGCACACATGCCAGTCCTGGGGCTACACGAAGTTGAGGGAGGAGACCTGGTGGTACTAGAGGGGCTGCAAGCTGGCTGCCTCCACACCAGCAAGGTGAACCCACAGATCAGTGACAACACACAATGTGACAGTACCCTCTAACCCTCCTCCCAGCTGTCAGAGCATAGGAATAGCTGCTTCTTCACTTCCACTTGCAAATCACATGTACATTTATCTTCTGGCCAATCCCAACCAGAGAGGAAAAATAAAGGAATTCTGGGAAATGAAGTCCAGCTTAGCTATGACAGTACAAAGCCACCACAGTGACTTTGACATCAAGTCTCTTTTCTCACCTGGCATCTCGGGGTTGGCCTAAAGGAAACTGCTGGAAGTGTCCATCTTCCAGGAGCAGCTTCTTTTCTCTGTCATTGGTAAGCCAGTAAGGACAACACTCTGCACCAGGTCAACCTCCATTGTGTGAGGAGGTGCCAAGACAGCCCCAAAGCCATTACAACATTGAGAATCTCCAGTGACTGGAATAACTCCAGCGTCTTAGCCTTAAGTCTCGGAGGAACTCCATGTTCTGAGGACGCACGCCTTTTTCCCCTTATCCAGAACAGGAGGACAGAGATGTTATTATCTATATTCTCAGACGGTAAACCACAGATCCAGCATGCTGCTAAACTGGCACCAGTCACCCAGTGAAGTGGTGGCAGCAGGTGGCAAAGGTCCATGCTCCATCTCTAGTAATCAGGTCGAGAAGTCCCAGGAGGTTGCAGAAAGATCGTTAGGTTTCCCACAGTTCAATTAACAATCTCTGGACCCAAACATTTTCACTAGAAGTTCACTTTCTAGGTGATTCCAGAAAACTATAATACAACCTGAAGAAAATACTTATGAGCAAATAAATGTGAGCATTGTAATCTGTGGAGAGTTTTCTGCAAAATATGTTTTTCGCAGATTCTGCTCTTAGGCACACTGGAGGGGAGAGGAGAGAAAAAGAAAGACCATACACAATGAAGACAGAGAGATGTAAATCCAGAAAAGAAACTGGAAAACAATTAAACTGCATGGAAAGAAAAGAAAAACTCTCATTTATGACCAAAGAAATGAAGAGTGAAAAGAACATAGCTTTTAAAGAGTGTTTGCTGGGCCTCAGCTTCCTCATGGTGGAAAAAAGGCTGGGCTTGAAGATCTCCAAAATTCCATGAGCTTGGAAGAGCATCAACAAAATCTAAACCAAGCTAGAGGATTTCACATCAGCATATGCAAGATGTAAAGAAAGGAAGGGAAGGAAAATGCCAGAAGGAATTCCTCAATTCATTCTGAAAACTTAATTCATAGCACTTCTAGGAAGAAAGAAATTCCATTTACTGTGAGATGGAATTGATGCAACACCGAATGAATCTGTAATCCTGAAATTCTGCTCTCTGGACTTTTGTCCTACAAGATGTATGACTAGAGAAAATGCCATGTCTCAACTGGAGCAAAGGTGGTCCAGACCCTAGCCAGGAGTCCCCAGTGTGCAGGGGCAGGGTAGCAGGAAGGGTCAGCATGACTGTGAGGGTCCAGGCTATGGAGCCAGGAGGAGGAGACATCGAAGGCTTAAAACTAGGAAAGGGAACTGAATTCTAGTATTTTAGTATTCAAAATATCAAAAATTAAAGTTTAGAGACTAAATCCTAACTTGGTGAATCACAACATTCTGACTGACTCCTCATGTTCTCTGTGGTTTAGGGTAAACATGGCTCAGGCATCCCATTGTTCTGTAGGCACAAAACTTAGGCCTGGGTTCTCTGGGGGCAGGAATGACATATATTAGAACTGAGTCTATAATATCTTTGTTCAGTGTAGGGGTTGACAAACTTTTTCTGTAAAGGGTCAGATACTAAATATATTAGGTTTTGTGGGCCATACAGTCTGTGTGGCAACTATCGACTACCATTACATCATGAAAGCAGCCACAGTCAATGCAGAAATGAATAAGGGTGACCATGTTCCAATAAAACTTTATTTACCAAAGCAGGTGCAGGCTGAATTTGGCCTGTGGACTGTAGTTTGCACTGCTCTAGTACTTTCCTAGAAAGTCAGACTTGGTTATGCTCAAAATATGGTAAAACTGAGTGTTAAATTACCTATTGCATACAAATTATACATATTGTAACATAGAGAAAGAGGAAGAAAATAAAGGGAAACAGCACAAAAAGAGATGAAAGAAAGCTGCTTTTTGTTTCATAAGCCGGGGGGAAAAGAATGTACAAAAGAGCCAAGAGGGCTAAAGGAAACATATTTTGTAAAGGTGGTACACGCACACTTAGATGCGCCTACGACAATGTAGAGAACATGAGGCCAGAAATCAAGGGACCCAGACTCCAATACATTCTCTGTTTTTACCAGCACTGTCACAACATCTCTTTGACCTCGGCTTCCTCTTGTGCAAAACATGAAGCTTAGACGAAAAGCTCTATTATTCTGTCATTCTGCCCAATCCCAGCTTCATAAAGTCCTCAAAATCCAGAGCCAAGCCGGAGACAAAGACGCAGCACGCTGCAGAGAGGCAGCTGTGGGAATGAGCAGAGGTGGGGATTTCGGCCGCCCCTGTCGGTGTCTCTCAGTGAGGACAGATCCCTATCTTTTTCCTACAGCACATTATGCTGAAGACATATCTGAGCTTGTGCTTAAATAAACAATTTAATCAGCAGCCCAAAGTTTCCTTTTATCACCCAATCTCCTGGCTAGACTGAATAATTATTTTCCATCTTCTAACCGCTGGACTGTTAAGCATCAGCTGAAGCAAACAGAACACCAGGCATTGTTGAAAACCATCACAGCCCTACTCTTTCACTAACGCAATTCCCGTGGCAGCTGTGGTTTTTCTTGCTTTCTTTTTTTCTTTTCAGACCTTGCAACTAACCTGGCTCTTAGAACGATAATGCTGTAGAGAAGGACTTTGCAGCGTGGGAGGGAGGAAAGGGTTTTTCAAACAGCATTACTGCCATCAGCATTCTGGTAGTTAACAAAGAAAGCAATATACGGTCAGGTGTCAAGCAATGCCATCACCAGTTGGAATACAGAGAATATTTTTAGATTCCATCTGATGACTGACCCATCAGGACTCTCTCAGCCTTACTTTCCCACCTGTAAAATGGAATTAGATATGATCACTCTGTGTGGTTGTTCTGGAGAATAAACCACATAACGAAGAAGAGTGTCTCACCCAGCTCCCAGCACATAGTGGGTGCTCTCTAAACAGGAGTTACCTTGATATTATTCATGACTGATATAACTCAATTCTTACACAAACAAGGTCACTCTAATAGGGTGTGAGAACTGCAGGCTTTAAAAAAGATGTTTTTCCTGTTCTTTATGAGTCTTCCTGTGGCATTTGCCTCCTACATAGGCACTCCCCTGTAGTAGGCTCATGGCTGGTGTAGACATTATTTAAATTTGAGAAAAGGCATTATGGACCCACCCTTGGCTAAAGTCCCACCTCTGAAGCTCTGTAGAATTACGGAAGTAGATAGGAGTCAGGCTAACTTGGGACTGTAAAGTTTTCTGGGTAATCAAACATGCCATCCACTGAGTCACAGGTTTCTTTTGGCAGGTGTATGGTGGAAACACCCTTCCTGTCACTGCATCCCTTCCCAAGTCCACTCCTTCTCCTGGTCTCCTTGCCAGCCAATGTGCCTCGCACACAGCCCACCCATGTGGCTGGCATGAAGGGAGCAGCCTATCTCACAACCAAAACCTTTTCTTGTCTTGGCCTCACTGGCTCCCTATCTCTACAGCCTCTCTAGAGGCTCACTGTGACTCATGGGAAGTCCTGCAGCTGTCTCCTTGCAGTTCTCTGTGACCTAAGACTCAGCCCCCTCCATTCAGTCCTTCACTTATGGCCAGCAGGCTTGTTCCATAGACCAGATCTGCTCCTGACTCCACCCTTCTTAAAAGCCACGGTGTGTAGAACAAAGTTCAAACTCCTCAGCAAGATCTAGAGGGCCTGTCCCAGCCCAGCTCCAGCCTACCCTTGGCCTCACCCTCAAGCCTTTGCTCTTGCTGTTCTCTCTGCATTGCATGCCCCTCTCATCTGCTAGTCCAACTTCTGCTCCACTTTTAACATCCAGCTTGAATGCCACTTTGTCTCTGACATTCCCACTGCAGGTAGTACCAATTGTCCCTCTGTATTCCTGTACTAACATGTATCTATTCTAGCACTTTCCAAATATATTATAGATACTTGATGGTTTGTGTTCCTGCTCAGCTGTAACCTTGGTGAGGACATGAGCTATCGTTTATTCATCTTGATATTTCCAGCACCAATATCCTACCTGACATGTGGTGGTAGGTGTGCGGTAGACTTGATTAAATGGAGTAGAATGAATTGAGAGAACAAATTCCATGGGTTTGGCAGAGGAGGAGTGGCTGATGCAGGCAAAATACAAGAAATCCAGAGGCACCATCAAGGGAATCTACGAATATTTCTTTATTAATGATTTTAAATTTTTTTCAGAATTGCCCTTTGGAGAATTATTCAAGCTTTCCTACTTTTCCCCCTTTCCCACCAAATCAATAACCACCTCTATTCTCAGAGCTGTCAGTCATTCTCTAGCTATGATTTTGAACCACAATTATAATCCATCCCTTGCCTGATTTTACTCAGCATCCACAAAGCCCATGAGGCTCTGCTTTTCTAGCACCTGCCTTGCTGCTCTCTCTACTCTCCACCACGTGCAACAGTCTTATCAATAGTTTGCATATGTGAAGCCAAAACACTCCCCATTTTGGTACAAGAATTTCCTAGGGGCCCACTATAACAGCCTCCTACATAACCTTTTTGCTCTTTCCTTACCCTGAGACCCAAGACTAAGTTTCACATTCGTTGGTAGAGGGAACAAAGTCTTCCACACCCTGGATTTCTCCCTACCTCTCCAGCTTCTGCTCTCACCACTGTCACCTAACTCTGGTTGTGACCACCCTGAACTTCATCACTGTTCTCTGAGCAAACCGGGCTCTGTTGTGCTGCTTTGTTTCCTGACATGCTGTTCCTGGAATGCTCTCCCTTCCTCCTCTACCTAGTAAACTTCTACTCATTTTTCAAGGCGCATTTCAACTGTTGCCTCCTCAGAGACATCCTTCTTTCTAATACCTCTTTCCCTTCTGCCTGGACAATCACTGTATATAATGGAATTCACTCTACCTCAGTTTTTTTTATTATTTTTAAATTTTATTTTTGGATATTAGATGAAGATTATTGGGTTACTCATAAGTATTGAAGAATGACATCCTCTCATCATTGGTCCATGCTAATACTTTGCATAAGTATTAGCAAAGCCGCTACTCAAAACAAAAGCCAGAACCTTAGGACCTTGATCATAGCCTAATTTTCATCACCCCATCGGTTTATACACTTGCCTCCCCATTTGAGAGCGTTTATCATCATCTTGAATTGTGTAGCCATCATTATTTCTTCCTTTTATGTAGTTTTATTGCAACTGGATACGGTTCTTTAAAATACAAATAATCAATTTTAGTTGTTTCTGACTCCAACAAAAAAAAAACATGAGGCTGGATGTAATCTTTTGGAGACTTTTCTTTTCAGCTTTTATATTACTAGGATTCATTCATATTTTTCTGTGTAACTGTTTTTCATTCATTTGAACTCCTGGGTAATTTCCAGTGTGTGTATACACCACATTATTTTCTTCCACTCAGCAGTTGATAGGCATTTGGTATTTGGTACCACTCACCTGTTGATAGGCATTTGGTATTTAACTGGGCATTCTATATTTTTATCTGGCAACCCTAGGTTTGCGCAGAGCTACTATGAACATTTTTGTATATGCCTCCTATTGAATATGCCAGGGTTTCTCTTTCTTTTCCCTGGGCTCAATAGATTCTCCCGCCTAAGCCTCGCAGCTGAGACTAACTAATTTAATTTAATTTTTAGAGACAAGGTCTTGTTATGTTGCCCAGGATGGTCTTGAACCCTTGGCCTCAAGCTATCCTCCCACCTCAGCCGAGTAGCTGGGATCACAGGCACAAGCCTAAGCACCCAGCTCAGAGTTTCTCTTGAAGACACCTAGGTCTGTGAATGCTCAACTTGAGTGACACTAAACTGTTTTCTTAAATGGCTGCTCTCAAGGATTCTTGAACCTCATCTCCCATTTTGAGTATATGAAAAAGGACTAGAATATGGGAAGAGAGGTTTGTATGTGAAGAGATTGGTTCAGAGCCCTTGCCTCTTCCTTTTAAGGCAGGAGTTGGATGTTGCTCTTTAACTCCAAGCCCAGTGAAAGGCTTTCAAGGTGCTTTGCGATACATTCCCTGCAGTTAGTAACCGCAGGGGAACTCATTCACATCCAGGAAAACTAAAGCGCACTCTGGGTCAGGGTTTGTCTACAGCCTGGAGCTATCTGAGAGAGAGGGAAGGGCCTTTATGTGCTTTGGTGACCAAGTCAGTAGAGGCTGCTGTTTGGGGGTGACCCTAGATCTCCAAGCTACGTTAGGACAAGAGATGCAAGCCTATGACTTGTAGCTCAGAAGTGGCCATGGAAGAGAGAGAGCTGATGTGAAGCAGACTTGGGTCCTGACCAGTAGTGTAATGGAATCTCAGCAGAAAGAGGCTTGAGGTGTTCTGCCAGCTGTGTAGCTGAGGAGCAGTCCTGAGTCATATTAGCCAGAGGTTGAGAGACTCATTGGTGAGTGGTCTCCAGTCATGGGAACCTCTGAAAGGACCAGAAGAGCACCATGGAAGAGAAACAGTTGGCTTTATTCATCTTCCTTACCCATCCAGGGATGCCAGTTGAGCCCCCAGCTTTAACTGTCTGAAAGGAGGCCCCAAAAGAGCAATGCCACTCTGTCGAGTCAGAGTCATCTGCTTCCTGGCCTCTCCTCCCTCTCCCAGTGGCTGCAACAGAATGGCAGCTAACAAATGAAGAGGTTGAGCAGCGAGAGAGAAGTTTCATCCCCTTTACTCTACCACCCCACTGCAGCCTTTTCATTTAAAACAAACCTGATCTGGACAGGACAGATTTAGTGCTAAGTCAAGCTTGGAGTTGTGACTCATCATATCTTGAATGGGACATTCTAATTACTCAATTGTGACTTTCTATTACTTAACAATGAGCAGGAATAAGACCTGCTCAGCTTGCATTCAGGTTTGGGGGAAGATTACCCTCCCTGAAGAAAGTCAAACAATGAAGTCTTGCTTTGTTCATGTCAGAGGTTATGTTTGCCTATATACTGGTTACACAGCATATCATGATTTATACGCATCCACCTCACACATACATTGAATCACAGCCAACCAACCGCACTGGGAGGTTCTAATTAACAAGAGCTCAAAGGGTCCCCTTCCCTGCCAGCCTCCTTCTGCATGAGATTTCCTTCTCCCCTTTCCACTTCTCTCTCATCTTTTCTATTTCTACTTTCCACTGTAGAGCCTACTGCATTTTTATACTCTCTGCTTCTAAGTCCTTCTCCTCCAAATCCTGGGGTCTTGGTCTTCACTTTATAAGGAAAACAGGTAGTAGGAGGAATAAGAAGCTAGCCTCACATGTGATAGGCAGAATCAGAAAGGCCCAATAGAATGTGAGTGTCCTGATGACAAGTAGACTATCATGGATGAGGGTTTAGAAGTGGTAAACAAATTGAATTGAAAGCCACAGGAATCAGCAATCAGTCTTGTCCATTTCAAATTCTATCTTCAATGATGAAGATATAAGAGCTGTACCTAGAAAATGTGTGGAGGCTGAAGCTGAGGGGAAGCTCTAATATATCAGATGATAGAATCAGGACTCAAGACCTCAAATGCATTGAAGGAATAGTTGAAAGAAACAAGGTGAAATCCATAAAGATGAATATAAACATCTGCACTGGATTCAAATAGTCAACGGCACAGGTGGGGGAGATCCAGTTCCCTTTTTAAAAGCCTTGGAAGTTTTCTTGACTTGATGTGAATCCACAGCAAACATGGCTGCCAACATACATATTCAGAACCAGACTTGGTCAGATCATAGCAGAGAAACTAGGGAAAAGAAGTCATGGACAAACTGGAACATGTCAGACCCTGATGACCAGAGAGTATAAAGTGTGGAAACTTTAATATACAAGAAATAACTAAAGAAATGGGACACCTGTATCTGGAGAAAGGAAATAGGGAATCACAAGAGTAGCTTTTAATTGATTGAATAACCATATTGGAAAAGAGGGATTAGTTCTAAAAGGCAAAACCACAGCAGAAATTACAGAACAGTAACATGTGGCTGAAGATACTAAAGAACTCTCTCTCTCAGTCAGAGCATCAGACCATGAAGCGCTGCTTCATGAGGCAGGAACACTCTATGTCATCTAAAGAAGTCCAAAGGAAGTTCAAGAATGATCTGCAAAGGTTTTGTGCCAGCCCTGGCCTCTAGTGTCCCTTTTCCTCTTGACTTGCTATGATTCTGCTTTGAATTAAGTGGGGAGAGCTGAATTTGGGAAGCAGGTGAATTACAGGATGAGATTTTAGCTGTATCTGAAACCAAGCAAATAATGTGACTGCTGAAAGGCCTTGAGGGGCTCGACAGACTGGAGGTGAGACAGGACCGAAATTAGTTAGATGCCACTATGTTTGCAAGACAGATTTAGAACCTAACATTCAAAGGACACTCATAATCAGTTTCAATAAGAACAAACAGCATTCATCAAGCACTAATAATAAGCAGATCCCAAAGGTTCCTGTCTCCTGGAATTAAAAGCCAAATAACTCAAGTCCTCTAGGGTCGAAAGCAGATGAACTGATGAACTGAAACTTTAGAAGAAGGAGCTGAGAGGCTAGATCAGAAGCCAAATGCCCAATTTAAAATATATATTTAGAGTTTTGGTTTTAAATGTGTACTTACCTTAAGGGAGACTGAGTCTATGTGTGGCATTCCCTGGGTGCTTATTAGAAATACAGAGTCTCAGGCTGTTTCCCAAACCTACTGAACAAGAATCTGGGTTTTAACAAGAGCCCCAGGTGGTTTGCAGGTGTATTCAAATTTGAGAATCACTGCTGTACATAAGAGTTGGCAGAAATGTGGCTTTGCTGCTGTCTTATGCTATCAATAGCCATATGAGGGGAGACCCCAAAAAACCAGAATGTATTTATAAAAAGTTGTTTATTCTTCCATGTTGAAACTTCAGTCACCTTCAAAATGCTCTCTGTCTGATGCAGTACACTTATTGAGACTCTTTTTCCGCTGCTCAAAAGTTTTTAAATAATCAATTTTGATGCCTTTTTGTGCTTCTGTCATTTTTTGTTTGTTTCATGTCTTACATATTGGCAAAATATTTCCCTTTGAGGAATTTTTTCATCCAAGGAAGCAACAACAAAAAAAGTCACTTAGGGTGAAATCAGGTGAATAGGGAAGGTGGGTCATAGGGCTCATATCATTTCTAGTCAAAACTGCTGACCACTCAGCATGGTGTGGGCAGATATGTTGTCATGGTGGAAGAACCAGTTGCCTGCTTGCCACAATTTGGGACATTACTGCTGCAAATTGTGACGCAACCTTCTCAAAGCTTCCAGATAAAAAATTTGGTTGACCCTTTGATCTGGAGGAACAAATTTTGAGTGTACTACAAGGGGCCCACCCTCCAGGAGATAATTTCATTTAGTGTGCATATGTGTGTGCATCCCTTCATATATTGCAATTCACATATTAGACACTAATATGAGCATATTTATGGAGACAATAGAATAGAATCTTTGGGATGTCCCATCTCAAAAAAAGTTCCTGTGGTTACAGAAAGACCAGTGATTGCCACCCAAGTGATTTATCCTGAAGTAAAGTGAACTTGCATCTCAGCACCTAAAGGGATAGGAAAGTGAGTTTGATCTTGGCATCAAACATCATAGAACTAAACCAACTAAATCAATGCTCTGGAATCTACCAGTTCAATGTTAGAAGATAAGAGTACTTGGTGTGATTAAGACAATCACATTGCCATTCCTAACCTTTAACTACTCCCTCATTATTTAAAATACATGACCCTGTGCTCTAGCCTGGTGCTATTTGGTGGCATTTTACAAGGGATGGCATAAGAGGCCTATTCCAGGTTTATGTAAAGGTTACCTAAAGGGGTTACCTTGGCCAAAACAAGCAAACTGAATTAGAGGAATTTTAAGTTTTATAAAGAAATGCCTTGAAACCCTTTTTTGCACTGCCCATGTGTTTTATTGTCCCTTTTAGTGTGAGAAACAACCCGAGAAACCAAGATAAATGCAAATACATCAAGGCTTAAAATGAAGAATAGTTTGGTCTTAAGTGAATTAGAAAATTCATGATTTTAGTTCACCTCTAACCTACAAGAAACAATGAAACGGTCTTTTGATTTGTTCCAGTTTTAAGACTAAACATGTTACCTGATAAGGATGCTCAAGACCATTATTTATCCAGTAATATTCCGACACTGAAAATTACAGGAGCCGGGTTCGGTAACTCAGCCTGTAATCCCGCGCCTTTGGGAGGCTGAGGCGAGCGGATTGCCTGAGCCCGCGGGTTCGAGACCCGCCTGGGCAGCGAGACCTCATCTCTACAATAAATCAAAAAATCAGCCGGGGGTGGTAGCGCATGCCTGTAATTCTGGCTACTCTGAAGGCTGAGGCGGAAGGATCGCCGGAGCCCAGCAGGTGAGGCTGCAGTAGCCGGCAGCGGCCACTGCACTCCAGTCTGGGCGACCACGTGAGACTCCAACTCAAAAAAAAAAAAAGAAAAGAAAATTACAGGAAGCGCTTTCTTTATACCAACATTTAAAGAGTTCAGTTACTCAACGTTCCATGGTTCACCCCTGTAGCCAGGTGCAAAGTCTCCAACAAAGTCAAAGAAGGAATAAGTAGTCATCTCTGTGATTCTTATTTACATACTCGTTTTTATTCATGCCCCATAAACCAGATAAAAAGGAAGTCCTATTTCACCTTTGTAGCAGAACAAGTCACATTCAAGCAGGAGTGCTGGGTGACCATGCCCTCTGCTTTGTAGGGCCTCTTCTGTAATGGTAGGCCTCATTTGTAAGAATGCATGTCAGGAAACCAGGTCAGGATGGGGAGTTGCAGGAGACCTGGGAGCCACAGAGGGTGCAGATTTCCATTTTGCCTCCTTCCCCAAAGGCCTTCCTGCTCCATGGCCCAGACAATCAGGAAACACTAATGGCGGTTGTTTACCATCCCTACACATTTCAATAAGAAAGTTACATTTTTTTTTTTTGAGGTGGAGTCTCACTCTGTCGCCCAGGCTGGAGTGCAATGGCATGCTCACGGGCACCCTAGCGTCAGCCTGCTGGGCTCCGGCAATCCTTCCGCCTCAACCTTCCTTCCAAGTAACTGGAACTATAGGTGTGCGTTACCATGCCCAGCTAATTTTTTGATTTATTGTAGAGATGAGGTCTCTCCGAGTTGTCCAGGCTATTCTCGAATCCGTGGGCTCAGGCAATCCCCTCACCTCAGCCTCCCAAAGTGCTGGGATTACAGGTTTGAGCCACCGCACCTGGCCAAGAAAGTCACAATTATTGGTAACTTTCTTCCTGGCTCTACCTAGAGAAGTAAGCTACTCTCAAAATTCTGGTATCTCAGGGTCAGAAAAGGACCAGCTTGTCCCAAGGCGGAGCATACGTCATACTTGCTTTATCCATCAGTTCAGCCAAATAAACCAGCTTATACTTAGCAACAACTCTGGGTGGGTACTTGGGAATGCTGAGACCAAAAGTGCAAGATTCCATCCTGTCTTCAAGAAGGTCACTGTTTTGCCAGGTGAAGATGAGGATAAGATATACTAACATGAAAAACTAGCAATAAAAAAGCAGTAGATATAGGTGTCAAGAGAGTAGTGCAAATAAAGGTTATTGTAATTTCACTGAATTCAAGTAAAGTACATTAGGACAGGAATGGAGTTGGGGAGTGGGGGCATTCAAGAGATCTGTGAGTCTCAGGTCATGAGGTGATGGGATTGAATTATATGTGGACAGCTTCACAGCATTCAGAGGTGGGTAGAAAAATGGCGGGCAATTTAGGTGGACTGCTAAACTGGGAAGGAGAGGGTGCAATTGAGCCACAGTGGGACACAATGGCTGCAGTAGAGGCCTCTACTACATGCAGGACTCCTGCCCTAGCTTGCTACATGGTCTGGAACAAACCCTTGTAAAGGAAGGGCAGAGCCTTTCTGAGGAATGGCAGGATGAATCAGGTGCCCAACCTTGATTTCAGGGAGTTGGGATAACCCTCCAACTCCACCTTCTGCCCTTCTGGCCAGCCTCCCAGTTATTTTAACACCTTAGGGGTGTAAAGAGGTGCAATCGATGACTGCACAGTCAAATCCACAATCACAAACAACAGAGCTACATGTCATGGGGCAACTTTGACAGAGAAGGAAGCATGAAAAGTAATAACAACTTCACACCACGGTGGCTGGGACCTCAGCAAGCTCTGGACTTTGGCATAGATAGTCACTGTGTAGCACCTTGTTCATTCCTCTTAGGGGTATTTCAGGCCTGTGCTGCTTTCCTCAGGCCTCCTGCCCAGCCTCCACAGCCTGGACTCTCTGAAGATGCTGGTGCCTCTATAATAATATGAGAAAATTTAAAGCCATGGAGATGTGCCCCCACTGCCACCCTTTCCCACCTACTGGTTGAACTTACATGGCACCCACTTCTCCTCGGTTCTGCCCCTAATCTCTGAGGACAGTTAGCTTTTATGTTCAAGATCAGCTTCTCCCTCATAGCTCCATCACTCGTCCCACTCATTTCTTCTGTCGTTGTGTTTTTTCTATTCACTTTCTGCTCAGTCTATAGACATGATAAATATCCCTCCAGTCCAGAACATGAAACTCAACAAAAACGCCACACACACACACACACACACTCCTCCCTTTAACCTCCTTCCACCACTGTTGACCATTTCATTGCTCTCCTTCCCTTCCTAGTCACAACTCTTCAGAGAGACCTATGCTGGTTGTTTCCAATGCCTCAGTTCCATTCAGTTTTCAATACTGGTCTTGGCCTCTACCTCTAACCCACTGAAACATGTATCTTTAAGATTATCAATGACCTCCTCATTTCCAAATTCCACAAAACATTCGTCTTTGCTGTATTTGACAATGTTGCATTTTCACTACTTGGCTCTCTCCATTCTCTTGATTTCTCTGTCCCCTGGTTTTCTTCCTGTCTCACTGACTATCCCATTACTGACCTCATTGGGGAACCAAGTATTGTCTCCTCTAGAAGCTTCCATAACATCCTATGCTGAGCTACATAACTTTCCTCTGTGCTCCCTTAACTCTCTGGATCTTACTCAATTATATAAAAATTATCTGTTTATGTGTTTCCTCTATTAAACAAAAAGGCCCTAGAGGGAAGTGTCTATGCCAATTCATCGTCATACCCCCAGTCCCTATCACAGAGTACAATGACCATGAGTATGCAACAAAATTTGTTCAACTGTCTTGGAACAAACGCCAAAGGAAAAGTAGACTGATTTTAAATATAATAGTTTATTTTGGATTTCATTTCTGAGCTCTTTTACTCAAAGATCCATGATCTAGAGGGGTGACCAGGTTTTCAAACTGACCTATAGTTAGGAAAGCTAAGATTAGAGCTCCACATTCAGTGGGGGCAGCTCCAAACCCTATTTCTCAGGGTTTTCCTTAGTCTACGTTTTTGCTTTTGGTTCCCCATGCTGCTGAGGTTTTCTACGGCCTGACTTTATGCTTGTTTTGGGGTGCCTAAGTTATCACTAAACAAAATGTGGCATTCAGTTATTGAATCATTGCAATTCCTAGGCAGTTCTGTAGCTACCATGAAACTCCTTGACTGGGGACTCTGTGTTGACAATTGGTTATGCTTTTACATATTTATAGTAATTGTGGTCATCATGTAAACTAATGTTACAGACATTTTTTTCTAGGCTTTTATAGTCACCTAAAAAACGACACTGGCATTCTGGAATCCTGTGAACCTGCACTACAATCATTATTATAGGAGAGTTGGTATGTTATTGACACATGGAATCTTTAATCCAGCATGCCTCACATTGTTGTCATGACCTCAGTCTTTCTACACCGTCCCAGAATGGAACTTCTTCCCTTCCCTGTGCTGTCCTTATTTTTACTTAGTGACTCCTTCTTGGGGTGCTGAATCTAATCTGGAAGATTTTTTTTATGCAAGCATCTTGATCCTGACAACATTCTTGGGATGTGATTTCTTTCTTCTCCCTTGTCTTTGTTACTGGTCCTGGCTCCTGCACCACTGACTCTGACCCAAGTTTACTGCTCCAACCCTTTATGAAAGAGCCATACACCAACTATCACATATGTCCACAAAGGCTTTCTCACCACCCTTTTCATCCACTTAACTCCTAAAAGAAACTGAACTTATCAGGGATGACCATAGGTTTATGGCTTCCCTCAAATAGTCATCTCTGCCTAACAGGCTCAGCTCATAAGGTTAGGCCATATTGACTCTATAAACACTTACTCAGCCCACTGGGTATTTGAGACAATGTGCCATGGATTGATGTTAGGATGCAGGGCATGGTGGGAAACACCTGCATGAAATTTATAAGACTTCACTTAATTCATGGTGAACCTTTGAACAAGACATTCCATTCTTTTGGCCTAGGTGATCTCTGAGGTCCCCTCAAAATCTACTAGTGTGCATTTCTGGTTCAAAAGGCTCCTTCAGGGCTATGAGAACCTTGCTGTCACTGCAGTTTCTACCGTTTCTTGAAGACTGCCTGTCAAGTCACTTAACTGTTCAAAAGAGGCCTTCAATGTCCCAGGAACATCATTCACAATAGTCTTCTGACAAGGGTTCACCCTGTCTCTACTTTATTCAAACAAAATAGAAATTGGTAGAAAAGGCAGCCAACTGAGTGGTTGGTCGGGTCTCTGGGGCTCTTCAGATCCCGACTAACGTAAATATACTATATACACATAGTTTGGGCTCCCTGATGCTTGAATCTGTGGGACCATTGCCTCTTTTAGTTGGAGCTAGGTCCCTTGGAGCATCCCTCTGGACATGGTTATCTAGAGATTCCTATTATCCTTCTATTCCTGTGTCTCATCAGCAGGGGACATGCCCAGGGTTGTGCTCACGAGTTCAAGCTCACCTTCACATTCATTTTATAGAACAGAGGTCAGCAAACTATTTTATGTAAAGGGCTAAATAATAAATATTTTTGGATTTTCAAACCATATAAGCTCTGTAAGAACCACTCAACTGTGCCATTGTAGCACAAAGGTAAACAATAGATGAACAAATACACATGGCTGTCTTACAATAAAATGTTATTTACAAAAACAGGCCAGAGGACAGATTTCATCCAAGGACTATAGTTTGTCTAGCCCTGGTCTAGCTCTACCCACCACTAGCTGGAACTGATTACCCAGCTCTTCAATAGAAGTACCTGACTTATGGAACTGAATTGGATCCTCTTGTGGGTGTCCCTTTTGTTTGTATAATCTTGCATGGCCAGGTTATTAGCGGTGACATCTATGGTAAGATTAGATTGCAATCTGCCTGGAGACATTTAAGGTCAGCTAGTACTATGGTCCCACATATCAATTGACATTTTATTTTGTGTGTCAACAGATATACTGCTACTCTCGATCACCATTTACCAAGGGAATTCTCTCCAAAGGCAAAATTTTAGGGGACTAGGGCATTGCAGTGCTATCTAACTTGAGTATATTGTTGTTAGTCTGAATTTCAGCAATGACCATAGTGGCTTCAGTTCCAGATGGTCACCATATGTCCTAGTACATGTGTGCTTATAGCCTGTGTTAGAAGTAGAAAATGTTTCTGTGCCCCTTTTTTGTTCCTCGTTTCTATCCCTGGTCCCAGAGCAGCTCAGACCCCAGCTTTCTGTGATTTCTGCAACAAGTTGATGAGATCACTTCAGGCATAGAGGAGAGGGAGGAAAAAAGTATGGTGGAAAGAACAAAAATTTTTGAGCCAGAGAAACCTAGGTCCAAATTCCAGCTCAGGTCCCAGCTTCAGATTCTTTATCTATAATACAAGAATAATAATGCTAATACCTATCTCAAAGGGTTGAGGTGGGTATTGAGGGGATGACGTGGCTTAAAGGATGTGAAAGTACCTTGTGAAGAACATCTGGTTACTGTTGTTACTTCATCAGATGGTGACAGGCTGAGGCCCTCCCTGCTCCCAGTTGTCATTGTTCAGGGATGTTTCCTAATTGTCACACGGTACAGTTGGGAAAGAGGACTCTCTAGCTGAGACATGACCAGTCTCTGTCAAACAGCCACTCAACACAAATTCCCAGTCCTCTTCAAATGATGGCCAAAATAGAACCTGTAGCACTTTGATAGACTTGTGTATAAATATATTCCTAAACACTATGCCATTTATTCTCATTCCAGCCCTTTAAAGAAAGCAGAAAAGATGCCAGCATATCCATTTTTCAGATAAGGAAACTGAACAAAAGAGCAACTAAACGAGTCTTCAGAAATCATCTGGCTGATTACTGAAGAGCCTGAAATGAAATCCTGGTTTCTTAAACCTAAACTAGGCATTCCATAAAGTTTTGAACTTTTCCCTCACGAAAAGAAAGTCCTGCTAGAATTTCTCTCAGTTCTATTTTTCATTACAAAGTATCTGGAACACAACTCAGAATGCTAGTCATCTGGCCTTTTCTGTGGCATGTCTTATCCTGTTTCTTGTCAACATCTTACCTAGGAACTTTAATTTAGCCCAGAAGAAGTGAAAACGTTTTGTGGGAGTGGGGAGGAGGGGAAGAAAAGCAATTTCTCTCATCACTAAAACACATACCCCAAAGAAAAACCTGTCTAATTCAGAGATTATCTAGTCTTTTGAAGAAAGAAAGAAGCAATAGCAAGATCCTGGTTCAGCTCTGTGTTTGCCCAAGCATTGATTTTGACTGAGAGCTCTGAAAATGTCTGCTAGGTCCCAAGAGATGCCTTAACAGTGTGTCTCCACCTCTCATAAGGTTTTAGGATGACACAATGTCTTTCTGGTTCCCAAACTGAACTTGCATTAGTCTCATCTAGAAAAAGAACATGTTCTGCCTACTGGACAAACTAGGTTTGATATTGAGGAGCCAACAGCTTTCCAGGAGGACCCAGGTCAGCACAACACATAACTGTTGTGTTTCATCAACAAGCACGTGCCAAGTGTGGGCAGTTTGTGTACCATTTTATTATCTTAGAACTGAGTCTTTTACTTAGATCATCACTACAGGAGGATGTAGACCCCAGGAACTAATCTATTGTCCATGTATATATATATATCAGTTTGAATGATCTCATTTTTATGAATAGTATTTATTCAATGTGAGTGTAAGCAATCAATTCATATGGCTCAGGCAAAAACCATTACAGAGTATATAAATGAAGAGACCCCTCCACATCCCTTTGCTCTCCTCTCACCATAGGCAACCACTGTTATTACTGCATTCCATCAAATCTAAGATGTCATTAATTTTAAGATGTATCATTAATTTATGTACCATTAAGAAAGAAAATAATATGGCTAATTATAATTCTAAGATGTCATATAATGGAAGACAGTTCTGTTTCACAGATGTTAAAATGTGAAAAATGCATATCATAGAATCATTCCCTAATTTCTTTATGTACATACATGCAAATATGAGTATAGATATCAGTTCTATATCCCAAAGATAGCAAAGATTGCACTTTCATTTTAAAGTATATCCTGGAGGTCTTATTATATCAATAGATGGAGAGCTCCCTCATTTATCTGTATAGTTATTGAAAGTATGTGATATAGTTTATTTAACCAGTCCTTTAATGTTGGGCATTTGGGTTGTGCCCAGTCCTTGTGCTCCTTCACATAATGCTACAATGAACAACCTGGTGTGCACATTATTTCACAAGAGAGCAAGTAGTTTTATAGGATCAAATCCTAAAATTAATAGCTGGGTGAAATAGAATAAGTAGTAATAATTACAATGAATATTGAAAAATGTTCTTCCATGGGGGTCACACCAAATTTACCCTACCACAACTAAGGTATGAGGGTGCCTGTTTCTCATAGCTTTGTCAATAAACAGTATTGTTTATAAATCTGATAGGAAAAAATAAATGGTATATTAGTATAATTTTATATTTCTTATGAGTGCAGTTGAGCATCTTTGTATAATTTCTAGATCCATTTATATTTTATTTTTCGTGAACGATCTGTTTATATCCTTTGTCCATTTTTATATTAGGTTACTCTTATTCATTTTGCCAGAAAGATCTGTACTTTGTGATGTCAGTGACAACTTTTCTTCTAGTTTGTCATTTGTTTGTTATTGTATTTCTTTGTTTATTAGAATTAATTAATTCTGTGAAGAATTTAGTCTGAGCTTTATGTAGTTACATTTACCAACCTTTTTTTTATGAGTTCTGCATTTCAAGTCATACTTAGAAAGGGCTCACTCACTCCAAAGTTATATGAGAATTCCCCCATGTTTTCCCTCTAATAATTTTAAAGGTTTCATCTTTCTGCATTTGAATCCAGATCCAATTTGGAATTTTTTCTGTTATATGATATGAGGACTAGATTTATTTCTCTTCTATCCAGATGGCTAATCAGTTGTCCCAACACCATTTATTAATCAGTTCATCTCTTCCCACACTAATTTGAGATTCCAGCTTTAAAACTAAATTGTATTTGGCCCCATCTCTAGACTCTCTAGTCCATTCCATTAGTTTTAGGTCCTTCCTGCAAATTCACATGTTGAAGCCCTAACTCTCAAAGTGATATTGTATTAAGAAGGGGGACCTTTAGATGAGGTCATGAGGGTGGAATCCCCATAATGGGATTAGTGTCTTTATAAGAAAAGGAAGAGAGACCAGAGCTTTCTTTCTTTCTCAGCAAGTGCACCAAGAGGTCATGTGAGCACACAGGGAGATTATGAGTATCTGCAAGTCAGGAAGAGGGCCCTCACAAAGAACCAAATCTGCTGGCACTTGATCTCTGACTTCCCAGCCTCCAGAACTATGAGAGATAAATTCCTTTTGCTTCTGCCACTCCGGTCTATGGTATTTTGTTATAACAGTTTGAGCTAAGACACCTATCTATATTTTTAAACTAGATTCAGTTATCACTTTAGATGTACAGTTTAAATTCACTTTCAAGGACTGGCCACTCCTAAAGACTTTATCTGGAAACCCATTCTTGACACAACCTGCCCTGTTTTACAAACCCCCCCCCAAAAAAAGTCCAGAAAAAGTAGAAAAGTTGCTCCACTCAATGAAAGTTTCCAGGGAGCACTTGGTGACACGACAAGTTTGCCGAACAGTAATATTGATCATTACAGATGTATTACTTACAGTTCCATTAGAACATATATACCAGAACCATACATAGGGATGACCAATGCATCTTGGCAACAAAGACCACTGTTCAAACACCCCAGGAGCTATACAGCACATCTTCTGCAGACTAAGTCTTAACCTGCTCTATCCAACTTGTCTTTCCCAGATCACCCTCTTCCTCTTGCCTCCAAGAAGCTCCATTCTGACTTCCCATTCTCCCCTCACATCCTTACCTGGTCAGTGAGATCTGATGTCTGTCTTTACCTTCCAGGTTACACTAACTTGTCAGTTTACTTTGTAAATATATTTCAGTTCCACTGTCTTCTCACTATCTCTACTACCAACATCTCTCTTTTAACCATAGTCTCTGAGCTAGTCTTCCTGCCTCCAGTCTTGCACTCACTAATCCAGTCTCCATATGACAGACATGAATGTTTTCTCTTTTTTAATTAAATTTTTTATTTTAAAATTGTGGCGTACAATTCAGGGTTAGGTATACAAATATTCATTGTGCAGGTATCCTTGTTGATGAGGTATACCCCGCTTCCCCGTGCAGTTTCCCACTACTGCCAGTCCCACCTCCACCCCACCCATGCCCCCGCAGTTTCCCACTACTGTCAATCCTTTTCACATAGTATTATGATAGTTGTTCAAGGTCCACTTATGAGTGAGAACATGTGATACTCAGATCTCTGCTTCTGCGAAAGATCACTCAGTATTTGGATATTTTCAAAGCACAGATCCGATTAAGTCACTATACTGCTTTAAAATCTTTCTATGGTTGCCCATTGTTTAGGAAAATGACCAACATTCTTAATGTGTCTATAAGATCCTGCAGAATCTGGTCCCTGATAACCTCTCTACCCTCATCTTACACCATAGTCCCTCTTCACTCTGATCCAGCCACATAGAATCCTTTCAGTTACACATACACATTTTGCACATGCTGTTCCCTCTACCTGAAATGTTCTTCCTCCCTTTTTTACCTGTTCATTTTTCATCTCAAGCACCGCTTCCTTGGTGTTTCCTACTTCTAATCTCCTGATGCCACATCCTTTCCTTCATGGTACTTATCTCAGTTCATAATTACACATGTATTTGTACTATTATTTGATGAATACCTCTCTCTCATATGTACTATAAGAGCAAGAATCAGGTCTTTTTTACTCACTGCTTTCTCCTAGTATCCAGCATGGTATCTAGCCCAGCACATATTAGGGTGCTATAAAATATTAAGTCTATTAAATTCATGTTTATTTCCCATAAAATATTTTAGCTTACCATTGAATAGCCATTTATTTATCAATAACTTTGATACTGTCACATACACATAGCCCACGTAAGTGAAAAGCAATGAAGTACAGGGAAGACAGCAACGTTTGCCAAGTTCTTCTACTGAAGATGTTGCTGATGGTTTCCTTCTGCATGTGATCGACAGACAGACTTATAGTCTGGAAGCAGGAGACTCTGATAAAATACATTCTGTTTCCATAGTATTCATGAACCAAAACATGCCTTTTCAATGGTCTAAATTACAGGAGATTTCCAAGGTGGTTGGCACCTGGGCTTAGTTATGATACCTACAGCTGTCCCCAATCTCAACCTTCTTTTCCCAGTTTCCTCATAAGCCTTGAATTCACCTCCTTGCTCCTCATCAAAGCCATTATTTTTCCCAGAGCCATAGGACTTCTGAGATATAAAATATACCATCTCCTTGTAAAATACTGAGCCCTTCAATCCTAAAGGCCTATAGCTTGGAATTGTAAGCCTAAGGCAAGTGGGGGGAGGGCTATATAGCTTTTGCATTCAATATATGGGAGCTTTAAGCTCAGGTTGATTAGCTATAGGATAGTCCCCAATGGTCTCTGTTTCCTGGCATTTATGTCCATTTGTAGTACTCTCCATATAAAGTCAGAGCTGGTATGAATGGCCAATAGAATATAACAGATGTGACAGTATATGACTTCCATACAAGTCATAAAGGTGTTGTAGCTTCTACCTTACTTGGTTAGATCCTTTGCTCTAGGGAAGTCAGCTGCCATGTCATGAGAACACTCAAGCAGCCCTGTGGAATAAGGTTCACGTTGAGAACTTAGGTCTCTGGCCAACTGCCAGCACCAACTTCCCAGCCACGTGAGTGAACCATGCGGATGGCTGCAGCCCCAGTTGATACATAAATGCTACCTCATGAGAGATCCTGAGTCCGAAATCATCCAACCAAGTCACTCCTGAATCCCTGACTCACAGAAGCCACAAAACATAATAAACAATTACTGTTACTGTAAACCACTAAGCTCTGCAGTGATTTGTTATGCAACCTTAAATACAGGCCATCAGGTCAAAACCAAGAGCCCAGTATTTGGGCTGTGTCTTTAAAGTTCTAGACACACAGCCATTCTTCCTTTCTTATTTACAGCTTCTCTCTCTCTTCTTGCAAAGCATTCTATTTAGGAAAGAATTTTTGTCTCTACATCTGGGTTTTCTATATGCTATATACATGCTTCTATACTGGTCTGTATATGTGCAACACAGCATAGTGGTTGATTATTTCAGCTTTGGAGATACATATCTTAGTTCAAATTCCTGCTCGGCCATTGACTATTTGTATGACCTTGAGCAAGTGACTTAACCTTCCTAAGCCTTCATTTTCTCATTTCTAGAATGAAAATAATAATAGTATCTACCTTACAGGCTTGTTTTCAGTGTTCAGTCCAAGACCTGGCACATAGGAAGTACTCCCAAAAGAATTGTTGTTGTTATTTTCATTATTATCATTGTACTGATTATACTGTGTTGGTTGTGTAGTTTTATATCTCATTCTCTCTCCAATTTCCTCAAAGCAGTGTCTTGATGCCACCTATCTTTGCTTCTTTAGCTGCCTAGCACAATACAACACAAGGTAGGAGACCAACATAGGCCCGTCTTACTGGGTCAGCCTTTGAGGGAGTGTAGGCAACTTGAAGGCCAGATATTTGAGTCACAGGTTAATAGAACAAAGATACTGTTTGCAGTTCAGGAAAGGAGCCAAAGAAAACACAGGGCAGAGGGTAAAGCAGGTGGTTGCCCTGATGCCCAAAGGGCCGGACAACCCTGGCAAAGTTGTCCAGATCACTATATGAGGGGTTCTACATGCCTTTTAATACAGGAAGCTCAAGTTTTCCTGCTCAGTTCTCAACCTTTGATGAGATCTTCTGAACGTAAAAGGCCCTCACTTATTGCTGGAATGGGTCGAGCCTTGGGCAAATTTCTTTAACCCACTAAGCTTTGGTTGCCCCATCTGTAGACGGAGGATGATAATCATCATATTTAAGGCTCAGGAATGCTGAGGGTTAAATGTGATCAAGCTGGTAAAGTGCTTAGCGCTAGAAAGAGTCCAGTAAATGTTGGCCTCTCTGGCTTGGTGAAAAAGTCTCAGTGAATACAATCTTTCATTTTCTGGTGTTTTGTTGCCAAAGAATTTCAATGATTCTCAAGCTTTTCTGCTTAATTTGCAGAAAAAACCAAGACACACACACACACACGCACGCGCGTGCACACACACATACATATGCGCGCGCACACACATCCTTCTGGAAGAGGTTAACTATTGTGACCAGTACAATTAGCCCCTTTCCATCTGATAACAACCCCATCTAAGGAATTCACAACCGTTAATTAGAGGCACCCGGCAATCTTGTGAGGGAGGAAAATTATCGCTCAGACTCTACACGCGTCTGAACCAAGTTGCTCTGGGGTAACCTTAGTCACAGAGCCCAGGCCTGAGCAGGGACAGAACAGGATGGAGCCTGCCAGCCCCTGGCCCCTGCACACCGCCTCTTCCCTCTTCCAGGGCTCCAGGGGGCTGACTGGAGGCCCTGCAGTTGTAAGTTCATTATTAAATCATTTCTCACCGAAAGAAGAAAAGGACTCGAAGCTCCACACACAGTGGTTTTTAAAATGCTAGTCTCTCTTCAATAGAAATTGAATTCACTGATGTAGCCCAGGGAAAAGCGAGCTCCTTCCTTCCCTCCAAATGATTCTTTCAGGGTAATATAGCAGTTAAACCTTCAGGTACATAATAGCACGCCGGTCTATTAGCTAAGGCGATTTTATTCTTCAGCTTGCAGCTTCTTGCCTGACAGTTGTCACCTAGACAACCATGTCTCCATGAACTCAAGAGGAGACCGGGGGGTGTCCTCTGAGGAGACAGCCAGCCTGATACATCAAATCTTCTGGTGCGAAGGAACCATTCTTGGCTTTGCGATGTGGAACACACTAAATAATGCATTCAACTGTTGTCTATTCATCTTTTCCATCACCAGCACTGCAGGCCCCTCCTTGCCTGTGACCTTGAAACGCTCCCTCAGCTTCAGGCCTTCCTATTCTCCTGCTATCAGCAAATCTGGTTCGGTGTGAGTGTATGTGCATGTGTTTAACAACTTTCCAACCTTGCAGCTTCCTAGCTATGCTTTTTTTTTAAACAAAAGAACTGCAAAGGCAGAAAGCTTTCTGTACCAATGTGTAAGAAGACTCTAATCAGACAAGCCCCAGCAGGCTCCCGTGACTTAATGAGGAGATGCCATCTTGGTCTGTCCCTGCCTGGGAAGGGCTGAGCCCCAAGGCAGGAAGGGAGAACCACCCCTCCTGACCTAAAACAACAAGTATTGCCAAGTAAGAGAAACCAAGGAGCAAGGAGAATAAAGTGGCCATCACAGGACAAAAGGCCAAAGTTGCATTTTCCTCACACCAGGAAGCAGTGTGGCCCTTCCAGGGTTAGGAAGAGAAAGTCTGGAAGAAACAGGACAGCATCTGTGAGGTCTGCAAAGTGAGGTCTGCACAACTTGGGAATCAAGTTTGGGGCAATGGCTACGCATGAGGTGGATACATTTGTATTGCTGGGGAAAGTATTTAACTCCATGAACTGACCAGTTATTCATGCACTCATGTAGGAAATATTGAGTGCCTAGTGTTTCCCTGAGCTCTCTCCTAGACTATAGAGAAACAGTACTGAACAAATCAGGCAAAATCCCTGCCCTCGTGGAACTTACACAGTAGCAGAATGTTGCTGAACACTATTTTAAAGTCATCAAATTGTTAGTTAAATGTTTTCTAGAGGTGTTTGCAATATGAGGAGTGTGGAGGAAGAAGACTACTTGTTTTAATATACCAGTCCCTCTAAAGCATTGTACATGCCAAACAAAGCAAGCTGTCCTATCGGTTCTCAATCTGAGACTTCTTGGCTATCAAGGCTTCACAAGATAGACCTTGGCCTTCTTGTTTATAGCTATGGTGGCCACATTGTCTTCCCAGGTTTCCTCACCCAATGGTGTGCTGAATCCAGCTTGTACTGGCTCAAAGGGACTGACTGTGCACACTTAGTCTCAATTCTATGTTTAGTGACATCTTGTTGGTAGCTTGAAATTAGCCATGGTGGGAGTATTTATACCATGGAAATCAGCTATAAATCAGAGCCTTGGTTTGTTTGTTTAAAAGCTGGTTCATCAGCACACTATTAGAACTACTCCTTCCACAAGACACAGAAATTCTGCTTGTTTGGGTACAACATTGTATAGGATGATACCTTCCTCCCAACCCAACACATGACCTGAGTCTGGCCAATGAGAATACTCCATCCTCCTGGCCACATCAGTTGGTACCAGGAATAGACACATGACCCAAAAGAGGCTAAGCAAAGCCTCTCCAAGATTTTAAAAATATTTTAAATTAACAAATAAAAGTTATATATTTTTCATGTACAACATGTTGTTTTGAAATATGTGTACATTGTGAAATGGCTAAAATGAGTTAATTCACATATGCATTACCTCACATATCATGTTTTTGTAGTAAGAACACTTAAAAATCTATTCTCACCAGTTTTCAAGAATACAATACACTATTTTAAACTATAGTCACCACGTTGCACAATAGATCTCTTGAACTTATTCCTTTTGTCTAACTGAAATTTTATATCCTTTGACCAATATCTCCCCAACCCTCCTCTTCTTCCAGTCCCTGGTAACCACCATTCCACTCTGTTTCTACGAGTTCAATTTTGTTAGATTTCCCCATATAAGTAATTTGTTTTTCTGTGTCTCGCTTATTTCACTTAACATAATGTTCTCCAAGTTCACCCATGCTATCGCAAATGACAGGGTTTCCTTCTTTTTTAACGCTCAATAGTATTTCTTTTATGCATTCATCTGTTGATGGACATTTAGAGGTTGATCCCATATCTTGGCTACTGCGAATAGTACTGCAATCAACATGGGAGTGCAAACATCTCTTCAACATACTGATTTCATTTCCTTTGTTCTCCAATATTTTTAACCAGAGCTATTAAAAATAATCTTCTCCTCTGAGATGAGGAGGAATAAGGATTATGTAAGCCTAGAGTTACCATCTTTTCCATTCTTTTCTCAGCTATCCAGATAACAAAGCTGACAAAGATAGAGCAGAACAAGAGATGGACAGAAGACATCCCTGACAGCATTGTTTGTGCACCTAGTACACTCATAGGTGTAGGTGGAAAAGGCCAGAGTGCTAGTGAATTAACACACATGGGGCAACCCTAAACCAATGACCAACAAGAGCTAGCCATGCTAGGCCTGATACCACTTATTCTTGGAATTTTCAGTGATATAACTCACATACACTAAATCTTTTTTTTCTCAAGCTAGGTTGAGTTGCAATTTTATCACTTGCAACTGAAAGAATCCTAATTACAATATATTGTCTTCCCTCATATCCTCCTCCTCCATAAACTGGTTTGGCTCTTAAACAGAGAGTATCAGATGATGTCAATGCCCTGCCCATATTACCTTGGCACTCACTGTGCCCATGTTGCCTGATGTCTTCTTACTGTAAGCAAATGAAATACTCAGCTTATAGGTGAGAGAAGCCAGAGTTTAACTGAGTTAACTCACATAGACGCAACACTAAACCAATGACCAGCAGGAAACAGTGGAGAAATACCCCAGCTTCCTTGACCCTCAGGTGGGATTTTAATACATATTCCATACCATCTACCTGAGGTCCCTAGCAGAATTGAGCCTCAGTTGCCAACAATGGTTTTGACACTCTGAATTGGTTTTCTTCCCTTCCATGTATCACTTCTCCATTCTCTAATGATGCTTCCTGGAATCACCTCCCCAGTAAACTACTTGCACTCAAATCCTTGCTGTGTGATATGCTTCTGGGGGAATCCAACCTAGAGAAATAGTTGTCAAAAAAAAACTTAAGTAAATATGACACATGGTTACTATAACCCAAACCATTTTGTTTTTCCCCTTCTAATACTCTTGTGTTGTGGTTTCTCAGCCAAAGTTGTGCTGTGTGTTCCTTGTTTGGTATTACCCAATGCCTGGCTATAGAGTCAGTTTGCAAATGAGAAAAGAAAATTGCTATTTAGAACTGGAAATAAAAATCATACTCCTGCTTTTTGACCATTATCACAAATTCTAATTGGGTTTTGTATACATTAGCGTTGACTCTGAAATATAAAAAATCTGAATGCACCCAGAGGTTTTCTTAGGGGCACCAGTGAATGTGGAGCAGAGCTTTTACTGGTTTTCTTTCATGAGAAAGTCAGCCTGGGCAGCTGGAGATAATATCACATTAAAACAACTCCCTCCCTTTCACCTGATGTGTTCACATTTAGCTAAGATTAAGCGGCCCATAACTCTCAGGGGAGTAAGGACTGGAATTACCTTTTCCCAAAGGAAGAGGCTGACTCAGGGTGTGTGAAACTTCTTAGTGCGCATGCTCACAAAAATCAGCCAGGGTCATGAGAACCACACCCATTCTTCCCAGGAAACTGGGAGAGAAAAAAACACCTGTTCCAGGTATTAAGCTGCCAGGCGTTAGGAACTTTCAACACCTAAATACCTGTATTCCTCCAAAGCCTTAGTCTGGGAGTAATTTCCTATTGCATTACAACTCCTTTGGACCGAATATGCCTCTGACTTCCCAGTAAGTAGGTAGGAAGGGAGTAATTAAATAAATTTAAGTGAAAGACTTTGTGATACCAGATGAAAAGAGTCCAAATCTAAATTGCTGTGGCTAACGCTTCTAGGAATAAAGGACCTTTAAGGAGCAAATTTCAGAAGAGCAGTGTGGCAGAGGGGAAAACCTGAACTTTGAGTGTGAGTACCTGCATGTGAATTCCAGTTCTGTCAATGACAAGCTGGCTGGCAGCATGTATAGTGGTTATAAATACAGACTAGAGCCTGGGTTTGAATCATAACTCCACTGCTTACTAGCTGTGTGACTTGGGCAAGTTAAATAACCTCTCTGGGCTCATCTTCTTCATTGAAAAAGCAGGGTTAATAATGGTACCTGTCTTGTAGGACTGATGCAGATATGAAATGAATTAATATCTATCAAGTGTTTAGAAGAGTGCCTGACATATAGTAAGCTTCAAAATGTCTCCTTTTATTATTGGTCTCAATCTCCTTGGGTCTCATTCTTCTCATGAGTAAATGGAGGATTTCTATCTTGCCTATATTTTAGGGGTTTTGTGTGAAAGATAAAATCTGGTAAAAACATAATATAAATGTAGGTTGTGATTAAATCAGTTCAAGCTTTTGTGACTGACCCTCCTCCCCCAAAGATCCCGGCTGGGCATTTAAAGGTTTGGTTAGTCTTGACTTCCAGGGAAGGAAACAAGAGCTCAGGGAAACACACCCTCCCCTCTACAAGGGTTGGACATATGGCTAGCAGCTGGGATTTATGCAAAGTATTCCTCAAATTAGTCCAAAAGCCCCACTGTTCGGTTATTGCCCCCAGTGCAGCCATAAAACCGCAGCTCACAACCGCCAGCAGGTTGTTACATCCCCAGGCCTGTGCTCGCCCCAGCCCCTCTCAGCTGCCGCACTGTGGCCACTCTAAGCTCCCTGGCCCTGAAGCCACCTGCGTGTCCTCTGGTTAACTCAATCTGCTGTCAAGAAGGAGGAAGTAATTAAATAGGGGACATGACAGTCCCACCACAGGCCCTGGAAAAGTCAATAAAATTTAGTCACCAGAATGGGAGCTGATTTTTAACCACTCTACCATAAACCATGACATGCACAAAAGATGTCAGCTTCAGGCCACATGGCAACCAAGTCAGGACTTCAGGTGCTCAGTACAGCTTCCCTAAAATAGCTTTCGTGGGACAGAAAGAAGGAAAATGAAGTGCTTTTTACTCCAGCAAAATGTGATGTGAGAAATGAGAGAAAAACATCCTGTTTTCCCCATATCTCTATAACCTGAAGAGGTTAGGGGGAGGGACGTAAGGTGGTGGTGAAGAAGATAGAATGTTGTTACCAGACAGTTAGGCCAATCAGGCTCAGAAAGACTGTGCCCGAGAAAGTCGACCATTAGACAGCAGCCGAATTAACAACTTTGTTGCTTGATTTCGACTTCAAAATCCTCTACTCTCCTGTTTCTGAACAGATTTTCTCAGCAGTCACAGGACCTCACCCCCAGAAGAGCTTCAGGGAGGAAGGGAGCAGAAAACCAGATCATGTGGGAACTGAGTTTCTGCTTGGCTGATCTGCCCTACCCTGCCTGCCTTTTTGTTCTGTAAATCATATGAAATTTCCATGAAATCAATCTCACTGACCACTTCATAAGAAATTCCATCTACAACCTAGTAGGACTGGTATCCGGATTTGGCCAAGTGTTTGGAGTTGGCATGAGGTCGGGGAGGGGAAGAACAGGGTTTCTTCGGAGATCGCAACAGATCCCAAGTCAAGGAATCCTTTTTTCCCCCACACTCTCGGCTCTCTTCACAAAAGGCCTCGAAACCCTTTTGTTTTATTTGATTCTGTATTCTTTTTTTCTTCTCAAAAAGTCAAGGATGATTTAAGTATCTCAGTGCAAAACTGAAAGCAATATACAAAGCACAGTGGGTGACATTTATTGAACATGTATTGCTTTTAATCTTCACACCTTTACTGGGCAGTAAGTTCTAATATATCATTTTATAGGTGAGAACCCGTTTTACCCATTGTACAGATGAGAAGACTGGGCCCCAGAGAAATTAAGTAACATGCCCAAGTTCATGTGGTTGAAGAGTGGTAGAGATAAGACTTGAACACTCACTCAATACTTGCTTCCCGCTAACTCTCCATGCTAGCAGTAGCTTACATTTATCTAATGTTTAGCAGATTCTCAACCCTTCTGTGTACATTATCTTATTGGATATTCAACAAATCTTTCAGGGTAGGCATTCTTGTCCCCAGTGAAGAGATGGGAAAACTGAAATTTAGAAGGATTAAGTGATTCCTCCAATATTACAGAAGAAGACAGTGAACAGTAAGAGTAAAACATACTTTTTGGTCTTCTCACCTGCTGCCTCAGAATAAGGTTTTACATAGAGCAAATTCTCATCAGCCCTGGTAAAATCTTCAGGCTTGCTCCACAGGAAGTATACCTTCTTCTAGGATTCAGGACACAGGTGTGATGGCTCCTTCCTTGGCCACATCTACCTACTGGTGAGGCATACTCATATTTCCTGAAAGGTGGTAACACAGGGCTGTGTGGGGTTTTGGGTGAATTAACAGCCTTGTTGCTTGATTTTGACTTCAAAATCCTCTGCTCCCCAGTTTCTGAACAGATTTTCTCAGCAGTCACAGGACCTCATCCCCTGAAGAGCTTCAGGAAGGAAGGGAGCAGAAAGGGGGCACCATTCACACTGTCCCACTGTAGGAGTGGTACATTTATAATTTTATGAAGATAATTTTCCAGTAGGTGGCAGTAATGTGTCTTAAGGAAAGGGTGGGTGCATTTTTCTACTTCATACAAAGACAATCTAAAGGTTAGTGGGGCCCTTGATGGTATCTCTTTTTAAATCTTCCTACCCATGGTGGTAAGATGGCACTGATACATCTCATCTTGTCTAGTTTCTCTTAAAACCTAAAGTGGGAGATAGTATTTGCAGGAATTCACTTATTCATCCATTTACAGTCAACAGTATACTTATCGGATGCCTAAAGCAAGATGAACATTGTGCAAGGTGAACAAAAGATGGCGAGCAAAAGAAACACGGTTCCTTCCATCTTAGATACTGAAGTTCTGTAAGGGCATATGAAAGGCACTATAAGCTGGTCCACTTTAGTTGGCTTACCATTTCTCTGTGACTTTCCTCTACTCTATAGGTTTTAAAAGCTAAATGAAAACAAAACAACAACAAAAACAACTTTTGAACTCCTTTGCTGCTACAAGTGGCCCTGTGAGCT
The DNA here is from genome assembly GCF_000164805.1 of Carlito syrichta. Classification (NCBI taxonomy): domain Eukaryota; kingdom Metazoa; phylum Chordata; class Mammalia; order Primates; family Tarsiidae; genus Carlito; species Carlito syrichta. Next base: position 133,101 of record NW_007097652.1, read on the forward strand.
AGTTCTGGCCAATGAAACATTAACAGCAGTCAATGGATGCTCACTTTTTTCTGACTGGAATACAGGTGCTATGCCTGGAGTATCAGCAGTCATCTTGTAAACATGAGGGTTACATGTACTTGCTGTTGACAGCAAAGAAAGAAGAGAAAAAAGAACCTGAGCCCCATGTAACATCACTGAGCCACTAGACCTGTATTAGACTGCCTATGTTGTTATAGGAGATAAATAAACCCCATATCCTTAAACTGCAGTCAGCCAAGTTCTCTACTACTTGCAGCTAAATACTACTCAAACAGACACAAAGACCTACCGGGCAGTAAGTTCTAATCTCTTGATACCTACTTTACAGATGAGAACACTGGACCCCAGAGAAATTACCATGCCCAAGGTCATATGGCTGGAAATTGGTAGAGATAAAATTTGAACACTCACTCAATATTTGTTTCTTGCTAGCTCTCCAGCTAACAATAGAGTACATTAATCCAATAAGAAGAAGAAATGGAAAATTATGTAAACACTAATAAATGCCACTCTAGAGAAGTACAGGGCATCATGGGAACATAAACTGAGACACTTGACCTGGTCTGGGGAGCGAGGAAGTCTTGGCTGAGAAAATGATACTGCATCTCAATAACTAGGGGCTGAAGCAAGATGGCTCCTGGCAGTGAAAAACCCTGTACAAAGGCCTTGAGGTGGGGGTAGCACACATGGGGGGAGCAGAGAAAGAAGGACAGTGCACACAAGTGGAGAGGTAAATCCGTCCCTGGAGATCAAAACGGTGACCTTAACCTCTTTGCTCAGTTCATTAACCAAGAGGATTGACTCTCCACAGCTAGCTAACCACTCAGGCATCACCAAAGGGGAAGGAATGCAAATGGAAGTTTCCTCAGGTCTGGCTGAAGTGAAAAAGAAATTAGGGTCACTCCTAACTATTCACATCAACAGAAGGCAAAAGAATCCCCAAAGGAGAGTTCATTTAAAAGTGCTATTGGTGAATAACCAAGACCATGAGTGTCTGGCACAGCCTAGGCACTCGGTAAGTGTTTGTTGAATGACCAAACACATGATGTCAATGAAAGTTATTTTAAACTATAAAATGATGTGCAAATCATTATCCAGAGTGTACTGTGTGTTTATGGTGTAGTCTACAAAAAAAATAGAAACGTTTTTTCATTCTTGCTGAATACCAGTCTCAGGGCCCTGTCTTCTATGAGTGAATCTTTGTTCTCAAAAGGGGGATGCTTCTTCCAACAAAATTCATTTCTTTGAGTGCCAGCCTTTCTTCTCTCACAGCAGTCCCAAGACTACCTGCCACTTTGAGCCAAGGCACGCAGTCAGCTCACAGAACGACTGAACATTCACACACTCAGCTTGGCAGAGGATTGAAACAGTGGTTCCTTCCATTGACAGTGCTCTTTCAGTCTTGGAATTTCAGTTCCATCTTAATTTCAGTTAAGATGGCCTTTCCAGACTGATGGGGGCCATGGCTGAGTTCTCTTTGCATCTCAGTGGAGGACATAACACAGAAACATACATTTTCTGAGTGCCAACTAATGCCAGGACCTGCACACAGAACCCTTCTTCAAGTCTCCCAATAACCCTGGGAATTGGCTTTATTATTTCCTTTCACAGATGAGGATCTGAGGCACAGATAATTTAGGTGACTCTCCCAAGGTCATGCAGAGAGTCAGTGCCAGAAATAGGACATGAATCCAGTCTGTTTACACGTGGAGGCTGTGTTCTCCTTTCCCTCTACCAGATTCTCCCAACCTTCAGGATCACTTTCTTTCAAAACATTTCTGTTCAAAACCCCACTCAAGTGTTCATTTTCTTAACCAACATAGGTCCATTCTCTTATCCTCCGCCTTACCCTTTCCTCCATCCTTATCCTCCTCTTTTCCCCTTCCTTGTCTTTCCCAACCCCACTCCCTTCCTCTCCTTTCCTCTTTTGATCTTTTTCTGTCTCTGTCTCTTCCTCTCTCTCCCCCTAACTTTCCCTCCTTTTCTCCTCCCTCTTTCTCTCTCTCCCTCCCTCTCCTGTCATACTCTCTCTCCTTCTCCTTGTTCCTCCCCCTCTCCCCCCTTCTCTCTCCTTCCTCCTCATCCTATCTACACATTTCTTCCCCAGACGCCCAGGCTCTCAATCAGACTAGAGCATCATGGAATACTTTAAATTCTGCATTTGCAGAATGTCCCACTACCTCCACCCACTTACACACTGTAGCACGCCCATGACTCACTGTAGCGCCCTTGTCCCTAAAGCAGGGAGGACGTCCCTAAATCACACATATCCCACTGGGGGTCTGGACGATGTTTAATGTCAGGCTTGCTCTCACCCCCTGGCAAGTCACACTTCCAAGTATCCAGATAACATGTGGAACAAAACTACCATCTATTCCTCAAATGGAGAGTGGACTGGATGTGGGATCTGGATCTGTGATTTTAGCTGTTCTTCAGGGAAGGTAAGGATCTCTGGTGTCCACCTGGGAAGCGGGAATCTCTCCTGCTCTCCCTCACACTAGCCCTCCAGCTCACCCCTACCCTGCAGGGCCCCATCTGTACTTTCTTTCTAGCTACACAGCACTTCCCAACAAGCCTAAATGGCACCCCGCCCCTGTACATCCCTTTACTCTTCCTAAATCTCCAACCCCATTCCTTACCTGCTTAATATCTATTTATCTTCTGTATCCCATCATAGTCATCATCTCCAGGAAGCCTCCCTGGACTCTCCAGTCACATGTTGAGGTTTGAGGTCCTCACTCTGTGCTTCCGGAGCTCCCTGGCTTTTCCTCTCTACAGCTTTATCACACTGGACTGTTTCCTGCTCACTGGTCAATCTCACCCTCTGACCTGAGGGTTCCAAGGGGCAAGGACTATGCCATCTTGCACGCTGTTGAGTCGTCAGACTTTGGGGAAGATCACAACACATAGTAGGCCCAGAGTAAATATTTACTGTGGTCACACCATAGTGGACTCTTTTTCTCTATTCTTCCACATATGTGTAAATTCCCTGAAGTTAGGTCTAAGTACTTTCCATCTTTGGATACCCAGGACCAGGAACAGAGTCTGACACAGGATAAGGAAAAGTGAAGACCATAACATGTTTGACCTAGAGAAGAGGTGATTGGGGAAAGTAGTAGGAGACTCACTCACTACGTTTAAATGGCTGAAAGTCTGTCAAATGGTCTAACACAGAGCTACTCAAAGCTGGATCCATAGACCAGCCGTGTCCGCATCACTGGGAACTTCTTACACATGCTAGTATGTGGGCTCCATCCCAGATCTACCAAGTGAGAAACTCTGAGGTGGGACCCAGAACTCTGTGTTTTCACAAGCTTTCCAGTGGATTCTGATATTCACTAAAGTTTGAGAAGTCTTGGACTGATGGTAAGCTTACTCTGAGTTAAGAAGGAAACAGTTTTCCATTTAATGTACCAAAAATTTCTGGGTATATCTACCCCAGTAATGTCAGAGCGTCTTAGTCCATTCTGGCTGCTGTTACAAAATACCATAGACTAGGTGGTTTATAATCAACAGAAATGTATTATTCACAATTCTGGAGACTGGGAAGTCCAAGATCAAGGTACTGGCCAATTTGGTTTCTGGTGTGGGTCTGCTTTCTGGTACATAGACAGCCATCTTCTCTGTGTTCACACATGACAGAAGTGGTGAGGGAGCTTTTTGGGGTCTATATGATAAGGGCATTAATTCCATTCATGAGCACTCTGCCTTCATGACCTAAACATCCCCCAGAGGCCTCACCTCCTAATACCATCACCTCAGGGATTAGGATTTCAACACATGAATTTCTTGGAGGGGGGCACACAAACATTCAGACCATAGTACAGAGGCTGCCTCACTACATTCCCTGTAGCTCTACACATCTCAAAAGAGGCAGGGTAACCTCTTATCAGGCCTCTGTTGGGACTTAATGCCTTGACACAAAGACTGGAGTAGCAAAAGTCTTCCAGGAATTAATTCTCCATGATGTCTGGTGTGTGGGATCAGGGACTGGAAATGGTTGGGGAGCACTCCTGAGGGTTGGGGGAAGGCGGTGGAGAGAGAGTGACACAGGCAGGAGAAGAGCACCAATATCTGTCTTGTTTATGTGCAAAAGGCTCTACAGCTGGAGAAGGCAGGGAGCATTGCAGTAGCAATAATACCAATACCAAAAGTTAACAGTTATAAAGCATTTACTACATGTCAGGCATATAGTTAACATATGCTAAACTTGCCTTGCAAGGATTTTCTTATTTAATTTTCTAACAACCCTATAATAACTAATATTATCTTTTGCTTTGGATGAGAAAATAAGTGAGAAAGATGCCAAATGGCTTCTCCAAATACCATTCTGCTAATAAGTGTTAAAGCTGGGATTTGAACCCAGGTACTCTGACTTTAGAGTTTGATTTTAACTTCTACTTTGTGCTATAATCTCCCTGGCACTATAGACGTTAGGAGGTTAAATGTCCAGCCTCCAGAAGGTTCTTTGGCTGGGGGTCCATGAAACCCCTATGGAGTTAGGGGAGGAGGGTGAGCTATGGAGGAAACTATATTAGTCAGGATAGGCTAAGCTATATTGCGGTAACAACAACAACAAATAACCTCTGACATCTCAATGTCTTAGATCGATGAGTGCTTATTGCCTGCTCCCACAAAGTTCTCCACAAGTATTCCTAGATGGGCTGCTTTTCTGGGGAGTACTCCTCCCACCTAGATCAGACATAGGTATTTTCTACTGATGGCTCCACCTTCTGCAGGAGGCTTGGGAGACCATCTGCATCCTACCAGCTGACTAGAGAAGACTTGAGACAAGTAGAGAATCACAAGCTATTTGAGTGACCAAGCCTGGGGGCTGCGTGATATACTTCTCCCCACATTCTGTTGGCCAGAACATATGACCTCACATCAATGCAAGGGAGGTGGGAAAAAAACTCCTTCTAACTTCCTAAGAAGAAAATAAAAAGGTGGTAAATACCAGAATTATCTCTACCGAAGAGACATTTTATCTTCCTATCCATAAAAGAGTGAACTTTGTAGTTTCCAGACACGATCTCTAAGCATTTTAGCTTATTCACACTTAATGGTAAAACATTTTAGGCCCATATACCAATATATGTATATTTATGTAGAAATTATATGTATTCACTTAAGCCAGTCTAGGTATTAGATATTTGATTGTGCTTGATTTCTTTACATTGTAGGTAAATAAATAATATAAAGATAAGTTTCATTATTTCCTGCTTCTACCCCCCAGTTGATTATCTCGTTTCTCCCTGGCATCTTTTTTTTTTTTTTTCCCCCAAGACGGGAATCTTGCTATGTTGTTCAGGCTAGTCTCAAACTCCTGGGTTCGAGCAATCCTCCCACCTCAGCCTCCCTAGTAACTGGGATTATAGGCATGTGCCACCATACCCAACCCTCCTAACATTTTTATGCCTCACTCTGGAGACCTCTGCTCTATAGCTCAGAGAGCTGCTCAGAGAAGAGGCTGTTTTCTGTATTGGTAGAAAAGTTGTCTGGAGCACAGGGGTTTTTCTGAGATGTCACAGCACAGTGAGCAGGAATGGGCAGAGAGCAGAGAGGGGACTTGCTTCTAATCATTCCAAGTTTCTACATGGGAAGGACACTATCCTGTCCCTCCCTCCCTGTGTCTAGGTCCTTGACTTATGTGGCAAGTATGCATGAGACCCTTCCTATTAGGCAGGATGAACTGACAACCTATCCTATCCTAACTCTAAAGTTCTATGAACCCATAAACAAGTGGGGAGAAGCCACAGTGAGGTGGGAAAAGTGAGAATGGTGAGCAGCCAGGCTGGGACTGCTGCACATGGAAGGAGCTTCTGTGGAAGTCTGAGGGCTGCCTTGATTCACTGTTGTACAACGTTTCAGTATCAGAGGGGGAAGGGCCAGAATAATACAGTTTGCAAACTGAACTATTGTTAATATATGGCCTGTGGGTATAAGCTGGTATGGAATTCAAAAAAACAAATATGAAGGCATAAAACAATAATAATAGTGGTAACTAGTATTTATGGAGCACTTACCAGATGCCAACCCCTATTTTAAGAAATTTACCTGTTGTAATACGCTATAAATCTTTGAGAGAGATATTATTATCAACTTCACTTCAGAGGAGGAAACTGAGGCACAGATAAGATTAACTGAAGCATGTGGGGGTTTACTAATGCCTGGCTACTCAAAGTGTGATCCACTGACCAGGAACATCAGCACCACCTGGAAGTCTGTTAGACATGCAGGATCTCAGGCCTCACTCAGACCCCTTGAATCAAGGTCTCTATTTTAACAAGACCTCAAGGAGATTCATGTACACATCAAAATTCCCTGATTCAGTGAAGTGGGGACCAAAGGGAGGCTCAAACTTTACCTGTATGATGACCACTTGTATACCTATTCCTGAACTGTACTCCACATCTTCAAAATTAGAAAAAAAAATCCCCTGATTCTCGGTAGGGAGAAGGTGTACCTCAATCTCTTAATCAGCCCAGGTCATCAGTGGTCCTTTTGTCAAGAGAAGATCGCCCACCTGTACTGAGGTTAGGCATCTGCTGAGGTATATTTCCCTCATATGTTCTAGAAGTAATATTTGCCGTTCCCAAAGATGTGATGCCAGGTTAGGGTGGCCCGCATTTGCCATCATATAAAAGTCATGTTTCCAAAAGGGATGAGTTCATGAATTTGGTATATAGAAATATTCGCTTGGTTTCTACTTTCTCTTTCTCAAGATCCTACAGCATCTGTGGCTAAGTTCAGCCAACCTCATGTGATTTTGTATCCCAGATTGTCTGCTTAGTGAGACAGGTCATTAGGCCCTCAACACCTCCATTTCTTCATAGATAAAATGGGGACAGCCTATAAGGCTATCATGAAGACTAAATAAGATGATTCATGTGAAATACTCATTGCTATGCTGAACACATAGTTAACACTCAGTCCAGTAAATCTTAACTATTATGAAGAGTGGTTACAGACAATTCTAGTTAGAGCTTCTAATTGCAGCTCTGAAACTTTCCTAGATATCTTGGAATTTGCTCTGTGTAACTAAATCTCAAGACAGACAGAATCGCTGATTAGTTGAATAGTTTTAAAAAATTGAAATTAGAGATCCTATTTTGCCCCAGGTTGGAAAACTATGATGCATAAATGAACAACCAAATACTGAAAAAATGAATATCTTCACTCTGAAAAGGGACTTTAGGAGAAGTTCTGTCTTTCAAATTATTCAGAGTTCATTTGAATTGTTTTCCCCAGTATTGTTTCATTCTGTCCTTTTTAAGAAGTAACCCAAAAAGTTGGGCACATTAAGTTATTTTGCACAGATTTTGTAATTCCATAAAATACCAAGTTCATTGGGTGTTTTTCAAAATACGTGTCAGTGATAACTTTAGATAAAAGGAAACACAGATCCAAGTGTGTAGCAAACAGAAACAAAAAGATAGTTATCAGTGACCCTGAACACATTTACTTTATATATATATATATATATCACTGCATCTATGTTCATTTAAATTTATCTGTGTATGCATCAACAGCAAATTACAAATACCCATTCCAAAATTATTTCACCTAATCAGTATTTTTTTAAAGTAAACTTCTGTTCATTTGGCCCCCAGGAAAATGCATTCACAACATCCAAAAGCAACTGATTTGTAATGACCAGATGTCCTCAACTGAACCCATAATGTGGAAAGAACACAGCCCTGGACCTGTTTCTAACAGTAATCCAGCAACCTCACACAGCTCACTCAACCTCTCTGGGCCTCGATTTCCAAATATTTAAAATAAGGATTCAGGCTGGGCACAGTGGCTCACACCTGTAATCCAGCACTCTGGGAGGCCAAGGTGGAAGGATTACTTACTTGAGTCTAGGAGTTCGAGACCAGCCTACGCAACAGAGTGAGACCTCATTTCTACTAAAAAAAAATTGAAAAATTAGCCAGGCATGGTGGCACATGCCTGTAGTCATAGCTACTTGGGAGGCTGAGGTGGAAGGATCACCTAAGCCCGGGAGATCGAGGCTGCAGTGAGCCATGATCATGCCACTGTACTCTACCCTGGGTGACACAGTGAGAACCCAAATCAAAAACAAAAACAAAACAAGACAAACAAAAAAATAAAAGAAGGATTCAAATATCTGGCCAAATCCTCTCACTGTGGTGAAGAATAAAAGAAAGTAATCCATAAGTTCTAAACTTAAGGTTTATATAAGTTTAGTCAACTAATATTTGTTTTACCTTTCTTTTGGGGGGGTTAGATGTGGAGAGATATATGAGGGCTATGTTCTTATTTTCTTCATTCATGTGAAAGATAAAGGGAACAGATCCCATTTATTATTATATTTTATTAAAAGCACAAGTGTGTGTGCGCACGCGCGCACGTGTGTGTGTTGTTGCACTTGTTTGTGTGTGTGTAATGATTTGAAACAAAGAGGAAGAAGTATAAGAGGGAAGCACAAAAACCAAACAAAACCACTGAGATCAAAGTAATTAGGAATCTTAATATTGGTACCAACTGGTTGTGTGACGTTATTTAAGTCATGTCCCCTCTTGAGACCTAAATTTCCTCACTTATAAAATGAACAAACTGGAATGGATCATCTCTGGCATCTCTTGTTTGATCTATTGACCTATTGTTATGATCTTCTATTTTTCTCAGTCAGGCTTGACAAAGTGGTTACCTCCCCTACACAACAATTATGGAAGAATCAACTCACAAAAACAGTGTGGGACCAATCCTACCCTATTCATAACCCTGTGACAAAGGACAAGTGTCTGCTAAGGCAAGGTGGACTTTTATGGTCCCATAGTATACCAGGAGTTGTGGCAGAGTAAATGTCACAAAGGAAAAAAAGGAAAAAGGAAGATGAGACACTAAGATATGACACATACTCCTGGCAATTTGTACCATAATTTGTAGTTTTCAAAATACTTTAAAAAATAATATATATATTAACATCTCCATGAGGATGAGATAATGATATTCACTATTGCATCCCATGACTGGCATAGTCTAGGCCTGGCACACATGCTTAGAACAAAAACAGATCAATGAAACAGCTCATTTCATTTAGTGAGGGAGGTGTGGTTTTCCCATATCCAGATGAGAAAACTGAGATTCAGAAGAGGTAGATGACAGACTAAGTTCACCTGGTTATGAAGCAGATGAGCTGTGATTTGATTGTGCTTTCCATCTTTAAAGTCCATGTTTGTTCCTATGTCATCATCCACAGTATGGCAGACTATAAATAAATGGCCACAACTTCTTTGCAGCTTCTCCCACCAAGAGGTTGAGTCTTTTTGTCTATCCATTGAACCCCAAGCTTGGTAACTTGACTTGTTTTGACCAATGAGACACTAGCAACTATTGAAAAATACTTTCATATTGGGACTTGCTCTTTCTTGCTATGGAAACGATTTTACTACCATGTGAAGTCCAGGATGGACTACTGGAGAATGAGAGACCATGTGGAAAGAGTGGCCCCACAATCCCAACTGTCCCAGCCATCTCTGAGGCTCTAGACATTTGAGTGAGGCCATCTTAGACCATTCAGTACTAGCTGAGCAGAAGCCACAAAAGCATAAGAAAATAAATGTTGCTTTAAGTCATTTAATTTGGGGTTGGTTTGTTACATACCAAGAGCTAACTGATACAAAACAGCATCATCCCACCATTGGTGCTTGTGATGTTTCATGGTTACTATTATTTTATGCTACCCTTCTTTTTCACACTTACAACCTTGAAAAGTCATTCTTTTTTTTTTTTTTTTTGAGTTGGAGTCTCACTCTGTCACCTAGCCTGGAGTGCAGTGGCATGCTCCCGGCCACAACAGCCTTGACCTGCTGGGCTCTGGCAATCCTTCCGCTTCAGCCTTCCAAGTAGCTGGAACTACAGGCAAACGCTACCACGCCAGGCTAACTTTTTTGATTTATTGTAGAGATGAGGGCTCACCAAGTTGCCCAGGTGGTTCTCAAACCCGCGGGCTCAGGCAATTCACTCACCTCGGCCTCCCAAAGCACGAGATTACAGGCTGAGCCACTGAGCCCGGCGGAAAGTTATTTTTTATGCACACACATATGCACACACTAGAACACACCAATGTGCACAAATGCATATGCATCGTTTGACTTAAGTTCAGGGAAAACAAAGGACCTCAGCTTTGAGAAAGCATTTTAAGCACATGAAGTTGGCTTGAAAAGGGGCTACATCTACAAGGAAGTGTCTCAAGTATTACTCTAGTTTTAGTCTGCACACAGCTAATGACTGCCCCTTGCATCACTGTTAACTGGCTCTTGTGGGGAAATCTATAGTGGATAAGCAAAGAAAGGATATGGCAAAATAATGAGGAAGAAAGGTTTCTTATCTGGGGAGTCTGGCCATTCTCAGACCCTAGGCTTGAACACAGGTCCACAGTCTCATAGCCTCTGCCAATTGCTGTCAACAAGCTAACTTAAGGCATTTCACCCAGGCTAGCAAGCATAAAGGACACCACCCACCACCTGAGTAAGCCAGCAATATGTGTGCATGAGGACGCCAGCTGACTGGCCAACTGTAGGTAGCTATTCAAAATCCAAGGTTACAGCAAAGAAAGTTTATCTCTCCCCAGAGCCTGCTGTCTCTTGAATTGGCATCACCGCATTCTGCCTGGCTTTTCAAGGGGAAGTTGGTGGCTGCCAGCTAGCAGGAGCCCATACTCACAGCTGCTGTTTCTGCCACCTTTCCAGCATCTGTCAGTGGGGCCATCTCAACACTCTGGTCATAATCCTAGAACATCTACATTTAACCAACCATGAGAGGCCTGATAACTCACCCAGTGATACAACAAAAGTGGAAAAACTGAAGGAGTGAATAAACCAAAATCAGTCAAAAGTGCTGAAGCCTGGTAGAAGAGTTGAACTACAGATAAGTAACAGTTATATAAGGGACCACCATACACAGTACCATACACAAGGACCTGAGAGTTCAAGAACCAAGCCTGATACATAGTAGGTGCTCAATAAGTATTTGTTGAATGAATGAATATAAAACAGCTCAGTCTCAGAAACAAAGTTTCATATCTGTTTTCAGGTCTTAAGCAATGCAAATGCACTTGCCCTTCCTTGTTGAAATCTGACTTTCCTTCCTAGGTCAACTCTGACCATCACAGAGAGGCACTCCAGGCCACATCTTAACTGTCAGTACAACCGCTTTCTGATTACCTTCGAAACTGAGATTGTAGGCCATTAGCTTTCTCTTCAAGTGACTGTGGCCTAGATGAGATCAAATAAATTGGTGTCCTCCATGTCAACTAAATTATTTGGTAGAAGCAACTTTGCATGCTATGGCAGGAGTGAACTTAATTCCTGGCTCAAAATAAGTTTACTTGCATGTTCCTTTATTTATGCCTCATCTACCTGTGCAGAAGTTTTAAGACAGCAACAGAAAAATATCAAATGCACTATTCTGTTTTCAAGCTAACAAGCATGGAGAAGAAGGGAGCTTTTTCTTTTTAAAACATTTTCCTGGCGCCTCTTTTGACCTACACTTGGCATTCTGTGTAATGTACATGTGCAAGAGATTGCAGTGGTGTGAAGGTTACGTGGTGTCAGCCCAGCCCATGCAGGAGATATGAACCTCCAGGCAAATCGCAGGCAAGCCTCTGGCCAAATGAGGTCTTGCGATGGGAATGTCAGTTCCAGAGAATGTATGTCTTCTGGTTTTACAATACAATTTGGGGAGGTGAGAGATCCTGTCATTACAAATTCAATAGAGTCCAGGGGAGGGGACAGGGGAAAGGAGGGAAGTGGGAGTAGTGTTTGCCAATTCTTCAGCTCTAAGTCCCTGCATCTCTCTCTTTGTGAAATCAAGAGTAATCAGAGGTAGTTTTCAAGGAAATATTTGTAATCATAGGAAGTTTCCCAATGATTTCCCTTCAACAATTGCACATTTGTAAGTTATCTATAGCTCCATTGGAAGAAGGGTAGTCAGGAGAGACAACTGTCCCCCTCACACCCTCAGAAAGACAGAATGATAAAAAATCAACTTAAAAAGATTACCTAGGTTGTTGACAAGAATAACCTGGACTATAAGGATGATAGAAGGGGCAGAGACAAGCAAGCCCTGAGCCTAGCAATGAAGATAACTCAATCACGGATGGATTCAGAATTCTAGACACAAACTGTTTCCAAGTAAGGCTCGTTTTGAATTGGTTTACTTTTTCTCCTTTAATATGGAAAAATTCAAACATACAGAAAAGTTAAAGACATTTTACAGTGAACATCCATATGCCCAGCACCAGATTCTATAATTAACATTTTACCACAGTTGCTTTCTTATATATCCATCACTTTGACTATCTTATTTTGGGATGCATTTCAAAGTGAGTTGCAGACATCAGTTCACTTCTCCCTAATACAACTGCATGCGTATCATTAACTAAAATTTAATACTTATTTATAGCTTTGTTTTCTCTTTAGGTTAACTTTACATACAATGAAACACACACAAATTAAATATACTATTTTATAAATTCTGCTAAAGGCACACAATTAGGTAACCCAAACTCTCCTACGAAGATAAAGAACATGACCATGACCCAGAGAGTTCTGTCTTGTCCTTTCCCAGTATATTCCTACCCTTAACTCTTAGTGGCAACCATTGTCCTGATTTTTTCCACTGTGGATTAGTTTTGTGGATTATAAAAAGTCATGTAAAATTCACTCTTGTGCAAAGTTTCTATCACTCAACATAATGGTTTTACAATTTATTCATGCTATTGTATATATCAGTAGCTCATTCCTTATTATTGCTAAATAGTATTCCATTGTATGAAATATCACAATTTGTTTATTCATTCACCTGTTGATGGATATTTTGGTTGTTTGCAGGTGGTTTTTTTTTTTTTTGCTGCCATGAATAATTTTACATTGATGGAAATATATGAGTTGACAAGGTGTAAGTGGAATAGACCTGTCAACTCATAGATTCTACTTCCCACTATCATGTGGTGAATCCCTTCAAGTAGCTGACTTTGTTAAGTGACAGAGTTTAGAATTGAAATCCAAAAAAATATTCAACTTAATCTGACTCACAGTCTACAGCATATGTATATCAATTTTATTGTTTTGTAAGGTAATAGACAACAATGTAAGTCATTGACATAAACGAAAACAACTAATATATACCGTCACCTCAGACCTTGAAGGGAGAATCTTTTTGGTCTCTGAATCCTGTCCTCACCAGGAGGAAGAATTACCTGCTACTATATTTCTCATTTCCTCCCCCAAGCTCAACTCAAGACCCTAGTATCCATGGGATACCAACTCGCCAATTGCTGGCAGAGGAATCCTCTTCTGTCCTCTGAAAAATACGTAAAATACTTTTATCCTCTCTATAACTTCACCACCCATTCTCTCCTCAACCCACTACAGTCCCACTGCCAAACTCAGCACAGTGATAAATAAAATGAGCATTGAGAAGTTTCCATTGGATTTGGCATCCATTGGTGATGTTAGAGAGGACAGTTTCATGAAGTGAAGAAACTGGGGTAGAGTTTGATATTGCCAGAGAGAAACTGAGGGATCTAAGCTAAGGATAGGAAGAAAGCACCCTGAGAGACAGAAGGGGGTGCAGAAAAGGAAGTCTTTGGAAACAATCTTCACTCATTTTAAAAGTTCATTTAGAGCCAACCCAGCCTGATCACCAACTCAGGTCTCAGGGCTGTTGCCCCTTCTCTTTTTTGTGAGAAGCTTGGTACCCTCCCCAGATTTCTCCCAGTCTCCAAATAGCACTACCCATGTCTTCTGAAGCTGTTGGAACCATAGTGTCCTCCTGTGGTGCTTGCCCCACTGGCCTAGCTGACTGACAATGCCTTGACAGGTATCAGTTTTGCTTCTCTGTGGTCAGTGATCCTCTAGCCCCTGGATATCTTCCCTTCCCTCTTGACCCTTTCCATCTGTGTTGTTCCAGTTGCCTAAAGAAAGTTTACTTGAAAATTGTCAAGGCTGCCTCTGGCCTTAGGTGAATCTGGACTTCGTACCTATTATTTTAAGTTAACAACTCAGGATTGCTGGCAGCCTGGGACTTTAATGGCAGCTTTGCCATGTTCCCTAGAATCTATGAGGCTACCCTCAACTACCTTTTACAACTCTATTCTTACCCACCTCCAATTCCATTTCTTCTCACTTTAAAACCAGTGCCTGCATTGGGCTTCCCACTCAATTCCAGTTTCCAGGTAATGGGAAACATCTAGTTCTCAGTTCATTTTCAGAGAAGATATGACTAACACAACCCATGTCCAATGAATGATCATCAACAGATCATCTCTCATCATATATTCTCCCAGATGATTCATTCAAGTTTCTGTACCACTTCCACACACAATTTCCATCCCTATGCCCATATTTGTGTGTGGTCTCACAGTCCCCAGGTGACTGACATATAATATTAAAATGCTTTAAACACATGATGACAATAGCAGCTACAGTTTTCACTAAGGGAAGATTGAGGGACATCATTGTGAACATCAGTAATTATATTGTGAGGTAATAAGATGATGCTATCCCTGTTACATAGGTGTGTCAATTGGTTTATTCATACTATTTGGTCCCAGAACATCATGTTTTTTGAGTGTCTGTGTTTCTTTTTTAGTAGATTCTGTCTCACCTCTTTACTGTTATCAGTTGTCAGCTCTATCTGTTGATGTCATTGTACCTGTCACCAGCATCAATGGCCGTCCTACCTTTTAATTTGTTGTTTCTAAGAGAACATGTTGAGAAAAGTGCAAAGGCTCAGAGTGACGACATTATATAAGTGGGCACATCGCCTGAAATATTATGGGTCCTCAAAATATGTTTTTAAAATACTAAGAACTAAATAAAACTTTCCTGCTAAGATACATTCAAAGTCTAAATAAAATATGGCACTATCCCTCCCCAAATTTTAAAAAAAGTCACAAAGCTTGGTGCGAAAGAATGAGAAACACCCAAATTCCAGAAAAGAAGAGGAAAACGAAAGCTGAGCAGCAAATACACACTGGTACCACGTTGTCCCACAAGAACTACAGCCCAGATATAGATTCCGGGGACTAGGACAGGGGTTTTAATAACCGTATACACAGAGAAGCTGTGTCCTCCGACCCGTGCAAAGTGAGAGCTCAAACTGAGCCACCTGCATAGAGCTTGAAGTCTCAGAAACTTCCTGTCCATTAGCAGCTTACAGAATTGCTCTGTCCACTGGTTCAGTGAAGCAATAAGGATACTTGTGTGTTTGGGCTTTAAGCAGGTAAACAAAAAAGACACCCATGAAAATCCAAAAACCTGGGCCTCTATTTTTTGTAGATGTAAAGTTCAAGTTAACGCTACCCGTGGATATAGAAAACCCAGGTTGAAAAATTAACATAAAAACTGGTCCAAGACCTGGGAAACCCTAGGGTTTTGGCAAAATCAGTGTGAAATTTGAAGACCCCAGAGACTCCCACAGAGGTAAACTAAAGCTAAAGATAAGCTAATAATGAAAATATTACTAGCTACACAAGGAAACTAAATACCATAAGGGATAGTTAGCAAATACAACAAAGAGAAAAAATACAGCCCAAACACTGAAAATAATAGAACAATCTGAAGGAGCATATAAAATAAAGATCCTGAAAATGTTTAAAGAGATAAAAGAATAAATAGACATTATAATGAAATAATAATAATAAACGTGAGAATAATAGTAACAAAATTTGTAGGAATGATAAGTAAAATTTAGACTGAATTTAATAATTTAACAGCAAACTCTAAGTGAGACAACCTCTGTAAAAATGAGCAGTAAAAAGAAGATAGGAGAGAAAAAGGGCAAGGAGCAAAGAAACACCTAAAAGCAAAAGTATAGAAGCCTCACTACTGTGCTGTCAGTTCCCAGAGAGTAGCTCCAGGGAGTGTTTTCTATCTGACCCTGCATATCTTTGTATGTCCAGCCAGTCCTTGGCGTAGAAGACCTTAAAAAATGCTCATTGAATGAATGCAGTAACGAAACAACAAGCTATAGGTAAAAGCGTTCATGAAAAATGGGGGAAATTCTTCCAGGCAATATTCTGGATTAATATTTTTCTTTTCTCTCTTAAAGCCCAAGATATCTACCAAAACTCATTCTACCTTAGCAATGACAGATATTCATGGGTCCAGGTCAGTTATAGACATCCAGAGGCAGCAAACACTTTTTTAAGAAAGCATTTACAGAAGACCCCAGCTGAGTTCATTACCTTTGTAGATTATGGCTGCACTGAGAGCTACACTCCAGCCCTGCATGGATTTAAGCAAGAGTACATGGGGACAGAAAGAGCCAGGGCAATAGAAACACAGTTGGAAAAGTCCATCCAGGACAAAGCAGAAGGTCTCTGCTCTGAATGTCGCATAGTTGCTAACAGAGGGCCAGAAAACTGTCTGTTCTCAATGACTTGACTTGTCAGTAGGGACGTGACCGGTCCAGCTCTATTTGGATGGGACTGGTGACATATGAATGTTGAATCAAGTCAAAGCCAAATGCAGAAACAGATGATAAAAGAGAGAGGGTCTGTTCCAAAATGAGCCCAATGATGCATCTGTAGCTTCTTCAGAGCTCCAATGGGAGAGAAGTAGAAATTCATCCAAAAAACCACCCTGTCATGATAGCTTGAAATCGTGTTCCAAATTTAGGATCCAGTTGTTCTCAGTTTATCATTTAGTTTGCTGAAAAATCCACTGGATTTTCTCCAACCCTCTCCACTCGAAAGTTCCCACTGCTCTTAGATTACTCAAGATGTTAAGCCTGTGGAAGTAGTTCTCGCAAGTTGAAGCAGCAATAAACTTTGTTGCTATAGGCAACACAAAACACTCTTCACAAGAGGTTAACACTCCAGAATATGGGAATCGAATAAATGTTTCTGTGCCTGTTGCAACCACTCTGGGAAATGAAACACGCCAGATGGCTTTCTGACCTTTAGTTTTTTTTTCATCTAGAAAAGTAAGATGAATGGAAGGGGTTCATGGCATGTATTTGGGTACCAGGCTGACTAGAATTTGAAGCTGGGGTTTTCAGTTACTAGCTAAATGACCTTTGTGAATTACCTAACCTTTCTGAACTCATCTGAAAAATGGGAACAAGCTGAATTTGCTACTATTGAATGGGGATATGCTGAATTTCTCTAAGTAGGTATGATGCAATCCAACTCTACTGACCTCATGAGGTAGCTAGGAAGACAAAATGAGATGATGTGTGTGAATATAGCTCTCTGAGTCACTCATAGCACCATGAAGACCACTGAGGCTATTTTTCATGGATATTTTAGTGCTCAGCCATAGATAAAATTCCTGAGGGAACCATGCTGTTGAAACAGAGTTTTAGAATTGGAGAATCAAAAGCCCGCAAGAGAATTTCAGAATTTATAGCACATGCCCCTCATCACCACTTACAACATCTCAACAAAACAAAAACAAAACCCAGCCCATATCCCAATACATAGGTTTCGACCTGTGGAGTTGTGGCATCTATATTTTCAGAGAATGCACATGCACAAATGCACACTAAAGTGTTAATAAGTGTCACCTCTAGGGTGTGCAATTAAGCATTGGTATGATCTTGTGGTAGATTGAAGATGGTGAAAAATTATTTGCTACTCCTCTCACCAGGAGATGGAGTTTTGATGTCCCATTCATATCTTGTCTCACCTTAGTGGCTGGTTTGACCATAGCATGCAGTGAAAGTTATGTTCTGGGATATCCATTGCTAAGGTATGAGAAGTCTTGCAGTTTCTGCCAAGGTCTTTGGATATTTGCTGGGGGAACAGTCAGCTGTCATGTAAAAAGTCTAGCTACCCAGAGACTACTATGCTGGAGAGAACACATAAAGTGACCACGTGGCACTGAGACATGTGCCCTGAGACCACATGAACAAGGAGACTTTGTGCCCTGCCAGCCCCTAAGCCTTCCGGTCATTCCCAGTTGAGGTCCCAGGCATGTGAAGAAAAAGAGTTGGGGCGTCTCTGCTGAGCCCTGCTTAAATTGCAATTCAAAAGCAAAATACATATTATTTTTTTAAGCTGCTAAATTTTGGGTGGTTTGTTATGTAGCAATATATAATTGATAAAAAATACACTTCTGTATTATCTAAAATTTTTACAACCAACATGTGTTTCTCTTTTGAAAATAAAAGGGGAAAAATGGAAGAGAAACTTAAAGGAGAAGAAGGTCATTTTAGAAAGAGAGGAAATCTGCACTTTTTTCATATCACTAGCTTCACCAACAACCTTCTCTTACTCTTTACTTAACTTGAAGAGTCATGGACAGTTTCCTTTTCTAAAGAAAGCCACCATTTGATGCCTCCATGATATCATCTCATGGAAAATAAAATCTGTTCTAAACATCTGTAAGTATGGGGTAAAGCCCTTCAGAAATTCCAAAACAAGAGCTCAGTCTTCTAGGTTGATAAATCATTCTGCACATGTCCCTTCATGCACTTGGCCATGCTATCATTCATAAACTGATTTTACTCAAACCTAGCTAAAAACAACTGGGAGTAATTTTTTTGAGTCTAGAGTCTGGACTCACCATGATACGACTTTGGAGAGGTTCGGCCTTTCCTATTAGGAATGTGGTCTTTAGGATCTTGGATCAGAAAAGATCTCAGGGAGTCTCTTGCTCTGCAGTTGATAGATTCTTCACATTACCTCTTGGTTTCTGCCTCCATAAAACAAAGGAACTTGACTTGATGGCCTTAAAGACCTCTTGTAGTTATGAAGTTCAATGCTTGAAGCTAGAACAGAAACCCAGTCTTGCTTTACAACATATCAGACAAATGAATAGTGGAAAGGAGTTTTCTATGGTACAATTACAGGCAGAATGCTAATGCTTCAGTGTGACTTGAAAGGACATTCCCTACTTTCTCATCCCCTTTAGTGAAGGGCCAAAATTGCTGTGTGTATAGAGCTTTTAGGAGTAAAGGAATTTCAATTTGGCATAGATTTTGTATTCTGAAGGGGATAAAGTATAGCCACCATTTTCCAAGAGGAATATGATATGTGTGTGACATGCTGAAATAAGCAGGTCTTGGAAATGATTTTCACTGTTTCTTGGTAGAAGAGTGGCTTGGAGTTTCCTAGTGTCTCCTGTACAGGCCATTTTAGTTTGTTTATCAGCCATTCCCTCCTCCCAAAAGCAAAGCAGGAAGAAGCAGCTTTTGATAGACTGAACCTCTCTCCCACCCCCTTGGTGCAAGAATTCCCTCATCAGTTAAATGGAGAATCAGATCGCCCAGTGAATTCTAATAAGGCAGCCCGCTCAGCTGTCAACAGTCCTTCCTGCTGAAGACAACAGCAAGCAAGGGAAAAGCTTGCACACAACGCACACTGAGCAGTTTACCTTTCCATGCCAAGGGACATAAACATAAGAACATCTTCCACTGTGACTGGGTGCACCCCCAAATCCCAGGAGCAAGGAACATTGGAGCGAGCTACCCTGGTTTAAGGACTTATGCAAAACATGACTGGTATAGAATGGCAAATTTAGGAAATTGATTAAGATTCATCCTGATCGATCTGACAAAAAAATCTGGGTTTAAAAAAATAGACATAGCTAGGAACGAAATGGCCTAAAAATAAAATAAGACTATAGATATACACAAGTACCCTTTGGATGCTGGCTCTGAAATGAAACGGGAACCATTTCAACCTTAGTCTTGAGGGCAACCAGTTGAAGGTCTGGTTTGCTATTATTAGTTGAGAAAGTAGGGAAACCACTTACAAAGACAATGCTGAAATATCCAGGAATAAGCCTGGAAGAAAAGTGCCAGGAGTCCTAGACTGACCTTGGCCAATGGTTTTCTTGCCTGACAAAAGGTAGGTAAGCATGAGGTCTATGCTTCCGAAACAAGGGAAGCCTGTAGAATGTCAGTGGGGTATGAACCATGAGGATAAGCATAGCATATCCTGTAAAAGCATCAATCTCGGTAACAAGTACTTTAAATCATTTTCCTTTTAAATTTAGAAATAGACTTTGCGAGATAGAAAAGAAATTTTAAGTGTACATGAGTTTTAGCAAATGTATACAGCTATACTAATGCTACCACTATCAAAATATAGAATATGTTCATTATACCCCTAATTTTTCTTCTGCCCCTTCACAGCTAATGCTTCCTCTAGCCCCAGGCAACCAGTGAACTGCTTTCTGTCACTGTAGGTTAGATTTTTCTTTTTTAGAAGTTTGTATAAATGGAATCAGATAGTATGTGCTCTTTTGCATCTGGCTTCTTCTGCTCAGCATGATGGTTTTGAGATTCATCTGTGTTGTTTTGTGTGTCACTTCTTTCCTTTTTGTTAGGTAATATTCCATTGTATAAGCACAGCAGAATTCTTAAAAACGATTTCTCCTGTTGATTAATATTTAGGTTGTTTCAAGTTGTGACTGTTAGGAATAAAGCCCCTAGGACATTTGCGTATAAGTTTGTGTGTGGACACATTTCCATTTCTCTAGGTTTATATTGAGGAGCAGGATTACTGAGTTTTAAGATAAGTCTTTGTGTAATTTTATTAAAAAAAAAAAAACTGCCAAGCTGTTTTCCAAAGTTGTTTTAGCATTTTATATTCCCACTAGCAATGATTTATACTAAATGCAAATGGAGATGAGCCACATCATATATGGAAGTTTTACCCAGAGTATGTAATCCATATTCACTTTCCTATGAAAAAAAATCTTTTAAAGAATTCCCCCAAATGTAACAAGGTATCTCATTTCAAAATTCATTTTTAAAGTTTTTATCTTCTCTCTCTCTCCCTTTCCTCCCTTTTCCCACCAGACAATCCCTTGTATTGTGCTTACTTATCTAATTCTGTGCTTGCTTAGAAGTTCCGGTGCTAATCTTGAAGCAAACTGGATGGCAGTAGGATTCTCTCCCGTTTGGAGATTACCTCAAGGCTGTGGGCCTGTACACCAGATCCAGATGGGGCAATAACGCAAGATAACCATTGGAACAAGTCACTTAGACCAATACCCATTGTCACTCTAGCAGGTGGCCCAAAATTTGAAATGGTTTCTTTGAGGCATGAGCCTGGCCATTTCCCCATTTGCTGGCTTTTGGAATAAAGTCACTGAAAGGAGGGACTCCAAGAAACTTAGAATAAACTTAGTTCACATTTTGCCTCAGCATAGCCATTTTTGCTTAGACTGACATGTTTTGAATCTAGCACAGGCTAGACATAGATATAGATAAATTTCCAATAGGCAGTTTTAGAAAGTGTTCAGACATTTTATAGCAGGCCAAGCTGGCAGCCTACCCCACCCCCCTCAGCAAATCTCCATCAGATGCAAGACAAGGACAACCCAGCCTTTCAATTCATCATTTAACATAATAATCTCTAAGAAACTTTCAGGTTCTTTGATCACCCCTTAGCCAGCCAAAGCCATAGAAATGATAAGACCAACTTTTTGCTAAGGAACTTGTGGATTGGAAATGTCTGACAGGTCTCTTGCAGGAAAACCCCCTCCCCTTATCTCCTCCCATCTAGCTCACCACCATGGCAGCAGTCATGTTACTAACCTGCCCACCTGCCCGCCTGTCCATCACCTGACATCAGTAGCTGCGCTTACCTGCCCCTACGTGATGATGTGGAGCAGACTACCACCCAGTCACCCTAATGATCTTCCCCCATCAAAGGGAAGGACTAAGAGGACTCAACCACGAACATCCAGAGTCCATTGCCATGTGCTCACTGTACGATAGCTAGGCCCTGTTTCTTGGCTTTGGCCCCTTCCCCTACCTTGGGGATGTGAATCTCCTCTTTCTTTCTCTGCCCCCTCTCTCTCTTTCTAATTTAAATAAACTATATTTTCTAACTAACTTCTGTGCAATTATTTTCATCTTTCTTGTGGCATCAGATCGTGTACCAGGCACCCACACCCTGGCAGGCCTGACCTAAAAGCCTGGAAGCCCCGCTGGAGTGTGACCTAGCAGTCACTTTCCCTCCACCATGCCTCGTCTTTCGAGTTTGGCTTTGGGCAGCGAGTGGCTGGGCTTGCAGACCATTACACAAATACTATACAAGTTTTGTGGTTTGCAACTTTGGACTGTGGGTATGCATGTGTATTGCACATTCAATAATATGCATGTGTATCTGTATATTATTTATAGCAATAGCTCTTGTTTTATATACAATATATTTTTGTATAGTAAAAGGTGGAAATATAATAATAAAATAATAAAAATAAGGCTGAATAAATAAATTTTAAAAATCTTTTCTTCAGTTGAGCACCAGATTAAGTGGTTGACTTATTCTTAGCAATTGTCTTAGCTTAATTCTCCTCCCCTTCCCCCCAGAGGAAGCAATGTATTGGTTCATTTTGTGTTGCTTTAAAGGAATACCTGAGAGTAATTTATAAAGAAAAGACATTTATTTGGCTCACAGTTCTGCATGGCACTGGCATCTGCTCGGCTTATGGCAGAACCTTAGGAAGCTTTTACTCATGGCAGAAGGTGAGAGGAGATGGCATGTCACATGGTGAGAGTAGAAGCAAAAGAAAGAAGGGAGGTGCAAGTCTCTTTTAAACAACCAGCTCTGTGTTATCTACTAGAGTGAGAACTTACTCATTACCACTAGAATTGCACCAAGCCATTCATGAGGGATCTGTCCCCATGACCCAAGCACCTCCCATTAGGCCCCACCTTCAACACTGGGGATCACATTTCAACACGGGATTTAGAGGGGTCAGATATCCAAACTATGCCATAGTGCCTGAGACAAAGGCTTACTTGCAGGCAGTTTATTGGAAGCAGGAGTGAGGGAAAAGGGGAATGAAGCAGGGAGGGAAGGCAAGCCTTAATAAGGCTGCATTGAAGAGTAGGCAATCATGACAAGGTGACAAGTGCTCTAGACTGCTGGACTTTCTTCAGAGCCTTATGGCATGTACACTTCAGAACTGCCTGCCCAGGATACAAAGAAGGGAGTATTCATCTGTGGACCCTGTCCCCTCTGGCCAAGGGTAATCCAAGGTGATTAGCTCTACCGTACTTCCCATAGAGCATGTAGGAGAATAGAGGGAGTCCTGGGACAAGTACACTCCATGAGCCACGGAGGAGAGGCTCTGTCTCATTGCACCTGCTTCATATCAGTCAAAACCAGCAAGGACTGGTTGTTGCATCAGGGGATGAGCAAATTTGGAGTCCTGAAGTCATCTACATTTATTCAAATGGTAATCTCTCTCTGTACCTGCCTATGTATTTGTGTTTGTGTATCTCCTTTTCCAGGTGGGGGTGACTAATACATATAGTTAAATGCAAGTAATTTACATGAGCCAAATATGTGATTACATTGTATTTTACAAAGTAGAACTTTTCCAAAATGACTTTTGAGATACAGCCAGAGATTTCAAAGATCAGTTGAATTTGCATTCAGGCCATTTCCCAGACCTACTAAAGGGATGGCAGAGGTAGGGGAGAGGGATGAACCTTCACTGTTATCTGCAATTGGTGATGGTTCAGAGAAAAATCTGAAGCTTTTATGTTTTGTTTTTCAAATTTGAGTAATGTAGAGACGTTTCTGAGGGAAAAAAATTATTTTGGATGTTCACTCTTGGATAAAAGTATTTCATTAAAGTATTGCTTGTTAGATGCAAACATTAGGCCATAGAATATTTATATTATTGCTTGTCTACATCTTTGAAGCCCTTAAGCATTGATAAATTAATGTAAATAGAACTGTAACATCAGTACAATTCTAATTAACAACATTTGTTGAAAATAATGGATAATATTGTTTTACTGAAACTAAACTGCAATTGGCACTGAGAATATGAGAGGGGACATTATGCCTACACAACCACAGGTCAAACAATGACTTAATTTTCCCAGTAGTTTGCAAACTATTTTCAAATTACTTGGAAACCTTGGCTCAAGCAATGTGCATTCAGTGCAAATGCTTCATTTGCATATAAGGTCTGCCTTTGTGATTTTCTTATTAGGCCAAGACAAGTTAAGTAGAACTACTTAACACCAATTCAATGATACACACACACACACACACACACACACACACACACACAGTGAGAGAGAGAGAGAGAGAGAGAGAGAGAGAGAGAGAGAGAGAAAGAGAGAGAGAGAGAGAGAGAGAGAGAGCGCTTGTACAAGACTGTAAAATATGGGGAAAGAGACTGTTTTGTTTGGTCTCACCATTATATTCCCAGG
Organism: Carlito syrichta; assembly: GCF_000164805.1. Taxonomy (NCBI): domain Eukaryota; kingdom Metazoa; phylum Chordata; class Mammalia; order Primates; family Tarsiidae; genus Carlito; species Carlito syrichta. The sequence goes on from NW_007097652.1 coordinate 157,290, forward strand.
AAGTGAGGGATGGAGAAAGGGATGAAGGCCCCAAACAGAAACTATAAGGATGAATACTTAGGTCAATTAAAAAAAATAAGATTATTATCTTTTCAAAATAATCAAATCTTTGGGGCCAATTAGAAAAAATACCAACTTTTACAAAATCCCCTCTTGGCCTTTGGCAAGTGTAGGCACAATCAGACACAGTCTGCAGTCCTTCTGAGGGGAGGGCCTGGGAAAACAGTGAAGCTGCAAGGACAAGGAGGAAATTAATCAAGAAATATTGAGAAAGCCTGGGAATATGACATTGCTAGTGATGTGTGGTTTGCTCAACAAACAAATAGGAAGGCTCAAGGGAAATGAAATTTCTGAGGACAGAAGACCAGATGTGCCTTGTCAGCAAATGTGGAGTGGAAACAAAGAAGCAAAATCATTTCTGATGGATGAATGGTCAGCACAGGAGTTTAGGAGACACTCGAAGAGAGTATAATAAAGACCCCTTAGTACTTGAGTGGAATGTTACATTTCCAAAGTATTTCCATATACAACTCTCTTGCAAGGTAAATAAAATAATTGTGAGCTCCCACTTACAAAAGAAGAAACTGAGGTTCACAAGGGTCAAATGCTTTTCGACTGGTCACAAAGGAGTCAGAAAGGGAGAAGAACTTAAGTTGAGATCTTCTGCCTCATGGTTCATGCTCCTGCCAATACCCTGGAAATCAAAGAGTTAGCAGCAATGTAGTAGTCTAGTGGTTAAATATGTAGGCTTGGAATCAGTCAGCTAAGGGTCTGAAACCATTGCTCACTGACTGGGAGAGGTACCTAGCATACTCTATTAGTAGCCTTTGCATCACAAAATGAGATAATGCACAGATGACACTCAGCACCTGGCACATAGTCAGTTCTCATTTAAAGTAGCCATTACAGGGTTAAGATTATATGGATTATGCAAATCAATATAGATGAGAGTGGATGAATTACATGTAATCATTGTATGTACCAGGTACCAAAGCATTCTGAGATAGATATAATGATGCATGGTTTAGAAACAAATTTGACATAATTAGATAATTATTAAGAAAGGATAAACTATAGAATTTTTGACTACTAAGGAGTGAAGAATGATAGTTGTTACCAAAGGGGAATAAAAAGAGAATCGGGGGCCAAATTTAACAATGAGATTAGACTGGGAAAGTCAACATTCACAATTACTCTTTTATATTGCCATTCAAATATCTCATGTTTAAAAGAAAGATTAGTTGATAAATGATTTAAAATTGCATCTTACTGTGAATGTAAGAAGACTTAAATGAAACTTGTAGGTACTTTATGAATACTGTAGCAAGGAGAAAATGTCTAATGGGTAGATAAAAGACACAATTTCATAAGGCTTTTCTCAGGTTATTTCAATTCAATTCTCTTTTCTTCGAAAGACCCCATTCATTGAGCATCTGCGTGCTCACGTTGGACTACTTTGGTTTTATGTGTGAAGTACTTTGCTAAGTCCTGGAGATCAAAGATTTAAAAAACCCAGCCCCGGTCTTTCAATCTAGTAGCTAATTCAGAGATGTGGACACATAATGCTAAGGCAATGTGATGGTACCATTAGATAACCCGTCTGAAGCACTGGGGTGCCCAGATGAGGACATCTGGTAGACTGAATTGTTGGCCCTAGTTTTTCACTGCTCATATTATACATTTACATATACAACTTTGCCATGGCCTCTCTATAAGTGGAATACCTATTTCTAGACCAGGGGTATCAGTCTGTGGCCTGTTGGGAACTGGGCTGCATAGCAAGAGGTGAGTGGTGGGCAAGTGATCGAAGCTTCCTCTGTGTTTACAGCTGCTCCCCATCACTTGCATTAACTCCTGAGCTCAGTCTCCTGTCAGATCAGGAGCAGCATTAGATTCTCATAGGAGCACAAACCCTATTGTGAACTGCGCATGTGAGGGATCTGGGTTGCACGCTCGTTATAAGAATCTAATGCCGGATGATCTGAGGTATCACTGTCTCCTATCACCCATAGGTGAGATGATCTAGTTGCAGGCAAACAAGGGCTCCCACTGATTCTGCACTATGATGAGTTGTTATTTCATTATATATTACAATGAAATAATAATAGACATAAAATGCACAATAAATGTAATGTGCTTAAATCATCCTGAAGCCACTGCCCCTCCCCAGTCCATGGAAAAAAATGTTTTCCACGAAACTGGTCCCTAATGCCAAAAAGATTGAGGACTGCTCTTCTAGATTTTGGGTTTAGCCATGTGACTGACTTGGACCAATGAGATTACCAGATAAGATGTAAGCAGAAGGCTTGAAAGAACTCGTCTTTTTATGCTTCTCATTGACATGGAAAGAACATACCATGTATCTTCAACAGGTACAAATGAGAAGAGAAACAAGAGGAGCAGACCCAGATCCAACGCATGACCTAGAACCAAGTCCAGCTGAACTCAACCTAGATCAACTAACCTCTAACCAAATCACGTACACTTAAGCAATAAATAACTGATTATTTTGAGTCACCAAGTTTGGAAGTGGTGTGTTATGCAACACTGTGACAATAGCTGTCTGAGCTAGGCCAGGGTGGATATGACAGGGATGAACAGGGACAGAGTTTTATTGTGGCTCTTCTCTGCCAGAATTTTCTCTCTCTGCTCCCTCCACTAAACACGTAAGTACATACTCCAAAGAAGGATTGTAGAAATTCTTGTCATTGCCAATCCTGTAAGACTTTTGTTTGGATGATGTTGGAGCAATGCATGATCCATGTATTAGCCTTTCATAGATATCTCCAGAGTAAAAAGAATGAGGAATAGAATCCCAAACCTCATCCAATTCACATCTTCCTTTCTTGTTGCTCTGTATTAAAATTGATGGCTCATTCAGAAAAAAAGGCACAAGCATGGTGTTGACTCTAATATAGTCAGAGCAGCCTCAAAAACAATGAAGGGTTGGAGATGGAGTTCCCAGGAGGAGTGAGCTGGTGTCTATGACTATGGTCAAATTTTGAAAAGTGTCCTACAACCTTGGGTATTGTAGAGCTTAAGTCATGGATGAAAAATGTTAACTACATATCTTTCCTAACAAGTAGACAGATGTTAAGGAAAGGCTAGGGAGAGTTCATAAAGGGCAGGCAGGTTGGTGAGAAAAGTGGTAAGAAAAAGCTGTCTCAGGCGATGAAGGAATATGGGACTATTCCTTCCAGAGCACAGAACAATATAAGACATTTTTGTCAGAAGTTTTTGTTGGTTAATTTTAAAAAAGAATTTAAGGAGAGGATTTCCAACTAAGGCAGATGAGTCCCACAGTATTAATACAGTTAAGCAAATATTGGAGGATCATAGGAAATGAGGTTGAATAAATTACATGTTTTATCAGACATCTTTGGGCTTTGAAATTGCTGACAGCCCACTGTGGAATATTAAATCTCACATTTCTCAATTTGCCTTTTTATTGATGTTGGAGAGAAGGTTGCATATGAAAAATTTTTTTCTCCCAATATTTATAATATATTTATTCGTAAATGTGTCTTAAGCCAGGTTCCCCCCAGTAGTCGACCCTGAGACAAGGATTTGGGTGCAAATAGTTTATTTGGAAAGTGATCCCAAGAAATATTGGTCCACTGGTTAGGAAGTGGGGAAGTGAGTCAGGGAGAAAAAAGCCAAGACAGGGCTCATTCAACTCCACAGTAAGAACCTGTGCTCCACCCTGTTAGGGACCTCTGGAATATAGTATGGAAGATTTCCCTACTTTACAGAAGGAAGCTACAGTACTGACATGAGCTCCCATCCAGTACTGGCTTTGAAATGCTTCCAATCTGTGCCATGAATAGCGCCTGAGAGAAAGCCTTCAGTTAGAGAGCCTCTGGATCAAACAGAAGGATGTCACTGGGTGTACAGGACAGTGAGTGTTAAGGGGACATAAGTCAGCCACCAAGAATGTGTGTTATAAAGTACATAATTAAATCCATGTATCAGTGAGAAAAGAGTTATATATTAGGTTAGATTTTATGAAGACATCCACTTGTCTAGTCCACTAGTATTTTCTTTTGGATCACACTTAGAATCAGACTTGAATTACAAAAATTTCTTAGTTACTGGATGAGAAGGGGATCCTGGGAAGGCCAAGGTAGTCCAGGAGAATGAGAAAGCAGCATGGTACAATCAGAGCCTGTTTTTCAACGTTTTAACAACCAGAAGACTGGACCTGTGTTTATCTGCTGACCATTGGTCCTGAGCTAAGAAACTTGACCACAGACACACAAGAAAGATGCAGTAGGGATTGGAGTGCACATCTTCCTGACTTCAAAACCCCCTTCTCCTCCAGAATGCCTCCGGGAGGACCATGACTGATGCAGATCTCACCCTTCCCAGAAAGGAAAGACGGCTCATCCTCTACAAGAGGAAAAGTCCCAGAGACGGGGGGCATGGAAGTCTTCATGACACCAGCCAGAGGTTTCTCGCCTTGCTTGTCTAAGGGGAGCCCTTCAAGAGCCTGATGAAAACCATGGTCCTCTCCTCCTCAAAACAAAATCATATACACAAAATAGTGCATATTATTTCAAGAACTTCTCAAGTTATATGAAGCCCCTCTGTGAGCTACCATATGCCAGGAACGATTCAAATTATGTGAGTTCTGATTTGGGGTATTTTCAGAAATAATTTCCAAAATTTAGAAGACTTCCTAAGAAAGGGTCTCTTCGTATTAAGATTATCTGTCTCCCATTAGCAGTTCTCTTAGTAGGTCTATGGGTGCATCTAATCCAACGACTTCAAGTGGCATGAAGTGTTCAGATGCTAATTCATGATTAGATCCAGTAGGTTTCTTCCAACTCCCATTTAAACCACAAACTCTGCCTAGCCAAACTAGGTCAATCAATGCCACAGAGAGGTTATCTCAAATTAGAAATTAGCTGGGACCAATGAACATACCCAATCGATTAAGGATCTTATCAGAAGGACTGAAGCATTAGAAGCAATGAGCATGGCAGGAATCCAAACTCCAAAATAGAGGTTTTCTCCATCCCTGATCCCTTATTTAGAAAGTTGCTGTCCTGGGAGGCTAACAGGGCAGAGAAAAACATAACTCAGTGGAGTCAGACAGATCTAGTGCCACATCCCTGTGGCCCCCATAATTCACTGGGACTCTGGGCAAGTTATCTTCCAATCCTCACTTTTGACATCTGTGCGGTAGGTGAATACTTCTTTTCTTAAAAAGTTGTGGTAGAAGTTAAATGAGAAATGAAGGTGCCCGGCATATATATATCTTTTGCCTTTGTTTCAGTGTGTCTTGGTTCTAATTTCCTTATTATCATAGCAGTCATCTCCCAAAATAGAGTAATAATACACAGGTTGGGCAAAAAACATGCTTCTTCAACTACTCCTGTATTCATATGCTGCTGAAGGACTTTTCATACTAGTCAGAAGTAATGACCACAGTGTTTCTGGAAGAAAATCTCTACATTGAAAAGAATTGTAAGTCTTAGTTGGCAGTGCTTTTATTTCAACCTACAATTATCAAATTATGGAACCATAGAGAGAGGAGGGAGAAAACAAAGAAGCAATCTAATTCAACTTCTAATTTTATAGTGAAGAAAGTGAGGCCCAGAGTGGTTAAATGCCTTACACAAAACACACAGCTGATTACTGACAGAGTGAAATCTGGGGTCTAGATCTCCAGACTCCCAATCCTGTGTTCACTCTACTATATCGTGTATTCTAGAGTGCAAAAACCAAAAAGGAAATTTTAAAAATTTCTTGGGATTCAATGCAATGAGATGTTATCAGTATCTGCAATATTCTTGAAAAAGAATGAACAAAAAGTACCTAATTTGTAGTGAGCCATTCAGTGTGTGGTTTGGGATCCTCACCGGTTCCACTTGTTTTGGCAGCCAGATCATTCCATCCTGGAGGTAGGTACATGGGAGGAAAGCAGGCAGTGCGGTGGGAATTGCACTGAACAGGTGAATAGAAGACTTGGATTCTAATTTAAGTTCTGACACCTACTCAGTGTGTGAGGTTAAGTCATTTCCTTACCGCGTTTGAGCCTTCATTTCTTTATCTGTAAAACAAAGCGTTCTTATGAAAAGATGCTTCCAGGGTCCTTTTGGGCTCTTATGTTCCAGTTTCCCAAAGAAGCTCTCATTCCTTTCATGGTCTCATGCAAACTGTCCTGAGGGGCTGCACATGAAGGAGGAAAAGAAAATCTAAGTAAGACAGAAGAGGGGAAACTGAAAGGGAGCAAGGATCCAGGAAACAAACAGGGAGGCAAGTCCTCGAGAGGGGGGCAGCAGTAGCTGGAAGGTCAGGGGCCTTAGCACTGGCCCCTGCTCAGGGAGGCTGCAGCTTGCAGCTTGCTTCTTGAATGCGTTGACACCTAACACAATGCAAAACGATTCTGGCTCTTTCGCTCATTTAGTCAGTCAATATATTTTTCCTTTTTGTGATAACAGTTTTATTAAAATAAAAGTCACATACCATACAATTCATCCACTTAAAGTGTACTATTCAATGGTTTTTAATGATTCAAATTTGTTCAGTCATCACCACAGTCAATTTTAGAAAACAAGGGGGACCTCCCCCCAAAAAACAGAATTATATTTTGCAGGGTAGGCCCCTGGTAGTACAGGTTTCCTCTGCTAGGTAAGGAACCCATCGACATCAGTGTACCAGCTAGCATTGTTGTGAGAGGCTGCATTCGGCTTCATTGAATTTTTTTTTGACATACAAGTGTCTGGTTCTTCCACCATGACAACACACCTACCCACACTGCGCTGAGTATTCAGCAGTTTTCAACCAAAAACTGCATGACTCCCGTGCCCTACTCTCCCTATTCACCTGATTTCACCCTGAGTGACTTTTGTTTCCTCAGATGAAAAAAATTCCTCAAAGGGAAACATTTTGCTGATATGGAAGAGGTGAAACAAAAAACAACAGAAGCACCAAAAGACATCAAAATTGATGGGTTCAAAACCTGTTTTGAGCAGTGGAAAAAGTGTCTCAATATGTGTATTGCATCAAATGGAGAGTAGTTTGAAGGCAACTGAAGTTTAAACATGTAAGAATAAATACACAATTTTTATAAATAAATTCCATTTTTTGGGTCCCCCCTTATATTTTTATTAATCACCCAAAAGAAATTCCATACGCTTTAGCTATGCCCCTCAATCTTTCCATCCCCTTCTCCAGCTCTAAGCAACTACTAATCCACTTTTTGTCTCTCTAGACAGATTTGCCTATTCTGGACATTTCATATAATAAGTAAATGGCATCTTATTATGTGTGGTCTTTTCTGACTGGCTTCTCTCAGTTAGCATAATGTCTTTAAGGTTCATTTATGTTGTAGTATGTATTGGTACTTCATTCCTGTTTACAGGCAAGTAATAGTTCATTGTATGGATATACCACCTTTTGTTCATCCATTCATCTATTGGTGGCCATTTGGGCTGTTTCTACTTTTTGACTATTATGAATAATACTGCTATGACCATTTGTGTATATGTTTTTACGTGGCTCAATCAGTTTTTGAGGCCTGTTTCCCACCAAAGCTTCTGGGACCTAGAGATATAAAAGTGAAGATAATTATTGCTCTCAAGACAGCCACAATCGTATAGGAGAAGAAAGGCATTTGAAAAGCTATGATAATCTGCTGTGGTAAGTGCTATATGATGGGCTGTGCAAAGAGAGAAGCTGACATTTAAAACAGGTGTTGAAAGTGAGTTAGGGCAGGGTGCGGTGGCTCAAACCTGTAATCCCAGCCCTTTGGGAGGCCAAGAAGAGAGGATTGCCTGAGCTTGCGGTTTTGAGACCAGCCTGGGCAACATGTTGAGACCTCGTCTCTATAATAAATCAAAAAATGAGCCGGGTGTGGTAGCACGCGCCTGTAGTTCCGGCTACTTATAAGGCTGAGTTGGAAGGATCTCCTGAGCCCAGCAGGTCGACGCTGGGGTGTCTGTGAGCATTGCCACTGCACTCCAGCCTGGACAATGGAGTGAGACTCCAACTCAAAAAAAAAAAAAAAAAAGAAAATGAGTTAACCTTTAGTTGTGGAGGAAAGAGAGGGTGTTACAGACTATGGACACTACATGTGCAAAAGAGCAGAGGTAACAAAAAGAATGCCATATTCAGATAACAGTAGGTAATAGTAATGCTATCTAATTCTAATCTTTTATGCTGCTATGTGTCAGACACTCTTCTACATACTTAATTTGTATTAACTCATTTACTCCCCACAGTAGCCTTATGATAGTATTGTACTCCTTCATTTCATAGATGGGAAAATGGAAGCACACAGAGCAGTAAGTAACTTGTCTGCGGCTACACAACTAGTGAGATCCTGGATTCAAGTCAAGAGAGTCTGGTTCCCAAATCTCCATTCTGAGCCACCATGGGGACTGCTTCATTTAATTCCCAAGTCGTCCTGGCTGGCTAGATCATTGAATGTACGAGGAGACACGGCAGGAGGTGACATTAGAAAGGTAGGCTGTGCTAAGCAATATGAACAAATACCAACTCCAAAAGAAAAAGGGAGCCATTGAAAGTTTGTGTGCAGGGCAACATTACTCAGATGAGATTTTAGTTTCGTAGAGACAAGTGGCAACAGCAAGAGGATCAATTAAAAGCAGGGAGAGACTACGAGTTTGTTTCACCATCGATACCGCCCTTTCCCATACAAAATTCCTATTACAGGTGTGAAATTTCAAATGCAGCATTGGTTGTGCCCTCCTAGAAGTAATCTTTTCAGGAGGATGCTGTGGTTAAAATTTTATAAATATAGTTCTGATTTTTCACTCCTCATCTTCACTATCATGGAGTTGAACCTAATTCCGAATGAACCAGGGCTGAGAGTTGCCCCAGATCTAACTGTACAGAAGCAAGAATTCTGAGCACATAGACCCTCATATATATTTTTACAAACATACCAAGAGACAGGATGCTGATAAACAAAGGGTTCGTGTGCGAGGAGGCTCTGACTGGTTTCTTCCACATATACTTTAGTCAAGTGGTCTTCAACACATCAATAGTTTGCAGAACTCTCATCCCTGTTTTCCTGCCCTCACTTTTGAGTTTCCATTGTAGCTTCCTACCCCCCTGCATCCCCCATCCCCACCCAGCAGAGTTCACCTCAGCTACAGAACAAGCAGGGCAAGTTCAAGGACACTCTGGAATGAATGCTAGCAGAAAACAGGATGTGACTATAACACCTATGCAAACCACATAGAAAATGTGCTCTCTGCCATTATCCCACTGCCTTTAAATCAAGGTTGTTTTAGGGAATATAGAGGATGATCCTTGAGCCAGCAAGAGTTCATATTTAACTCACAAATCCTAACAATTCTTTTATGAATCTGTTGTGATCATTTCCATTGCATAGGTGGAAAAGCAGAGAGAATAAAGGACTAGTAAATTGACCTGCTGTATTCAAAATTGTGCAGGTAAAACATATAGCTCTGGGCAAACTATCTCACTTCATCCTCTCCCCGGATCTTTTTTTGTGTTTCTGATAACATCAGGAAGTGTTTTCTGAGCTCCAAAATGGTGCTGACCTCAGCAACTGCAACACTTGGTATGCATGTACTTAGAGTCTTGCTGTTTATGTGGGATCATGGTAGTTGTGCTACAAATATCTGTTGAACGAATGAGTAAATAAATCTTGTAAATATCTTTTGGGGTCATTACGGAAGTATCATTTCTCCCTTTCTCTCTGATACATCAGAGCTGTCGTCGTTATTTGTTGAGGCCTGACAATTAAGTTTGCAAACTTGCCACTCTGCGCTTACATTGGCAGCACTGTACAAATAACTGTATTAGAACACTCTCCCTACCCACCTGATCTGGCCCCCAGTGACTGTTTTCTTTACCTGGAAATATTGAAAGGAAGACATTTGATGACATTCAGGACATCAAGGGTAACACAATGATGACTCTGATAGCCATTCCAGAAAAAGAGTTCCAAAATTGCTTTGACGGGTGGACTAGGTGCTGGAGTTGGTACACAGCTCCCCAAGGGGAGTACTTCAAAGGTGATCATAGTGATATTCAGCAATGAGGTATGTAGCACTTTTTCTAGGAGGAGTTTGTGAACTTAATTGTCAGATCTCATATATATATATGAGATATACTCATATATATATATATACACTTAGAGATATGTGTATACAGCATATACATATATACAGTGCATATACCTACACATATATACTTAGTAAATGAGGGGGGTCCCAAAAAAATCCAAAATTTATTTATAAACGGTTGTGCGTTTATTCTTACATGTTCAAACTTCAGTGACCTTCAAAGTACTCTCCATTTGATGCAATACACCTATCGAGAAACTTTTCCCACTATTCAAAACAGTTTTTGAACTCATCAATTTCAACTCCCTTTCATGTTTCTGCCATTTTTTGTTTCACCTCTTCCACACTAGCAAAACATTTCCCTTTGAGGACTTTTTTCATCTGGGGAAACAAACAAAAGTTGCTTGGTATGAGATGAGGTGAATAGGGAGGGTGGGGCATGGGGGTCATGCTGTTTTTGTTGTTGTTGTTTTTTGAGTTGGAGTCTCACTCGGTCGCCCAGGCTGGAGTGCAGTGGCCGCTCCCGGCCACCGCAGCCTCGACCTGCTGGGCTCCGGCGATCCTTCCGCCTCAGCCTTCCGAGTAGCCGGAATTACAGGCGCGCGCTACCACGCCCAGCTAGTTTTTTTATTTATTGTAGAGATGAGGTCTCGCTGCCCAGGCGGGTCTCGAGTCCGCGGGCTCAGGCAATCCACTCACCTCGGCCTCTCAAAGGCGCAGGATGACAGGCTGAGCCACCGAGCCCGGCTGGTCATGCTGTTTTTAGTTGAAAACTGCTGAACACTCAGCACGGTGTAGGCAGGTATGCTGTCATGGTGGAAAAACAGTCACTTGTTTGCTACAAAAAATTCACTGAAGCTGAACGCAGCCTCTCACAACATTGTTAGCTGGTACCCTGAAACCAGTGGATTCCAAGAACACTTACCTAGTAGGGGAAGCCCGAACTTCAAGAGGCCCACCCTCCAAAAAATAATTCTGTATTTTGGGTCCCCCCTCACATATACATATATATAGTGTGTAAAGAGATGTTTGTATATACTATGTACATGTATATATACGGTGTGTGTATATAGTGACTTTCAGTGCCTTTTGTGTGCTCTGAACTGAGTTATCTATTTTGGAAGATAGCCAAAAATACTATAATAGTTAACTTTTATGGAGTGCTTACTATGTGTCAATAAATGTTCTAAGCACTTTACATCTTTACATGTTTTAACTAATTTAATTCCCACAACATTCCGTTGTGGGATAAATTATTATTTTTCCATTTAATGGATGAAGAAATTGAGGCACAGAGAGTTTGAATATTTTGCCCAACCTTTCACAATTACTAAGTAGAAGAATGAGGATCTGAACACAGGTAGTTTGGCTCTAATCTTGAATTATTTCTTTCGGAATTTTTAAATGATAAAGACAACTTTTAAAATTGGCAAAAGAGAAAATTATATGAATTATATCCATTTCAATCACAATTTGACTTCCCTGGAGAGAAATTGGTCATTACCCTGTAGTCCTGGGTAACCTGATTGTTTTAAGTGTAACCCAAATAAAATCGGGTTGCCTTGAGGCCAGTCTGTGTCTCAGCACTGATATATCCAAAAGAAACAAAAATCTAATTACCAAGAGCCTTTAAAAGCACTATCTCTTGAGATGATAGTGATGGGGGAATTATATCATGAAACATACAGAAAAACTAATTAAAATCCAATTTACACACTGCTCTTTTCCCAAAATCTGTCTTTTTCTCTCCCCATCCCCATTCTAGCTTTTGTCTTCATGCTAGTTTGTCTTACTCTCTTTCTCCCTACCTCATCTGTGCTCACAAATAGTGCTGCCAATCTCTTTTCCACCTCTCCTTACCCAAGTAGCTGGCAGAGGCCCCAGGAGCCAAGAAAGTAATAAAGCTTGCCCCCCCCCAACCCCGCCAGGAGACAGTAGAGGAAACACATTGAAAATACTTATAATTAAATATTATTTATTCTATTTGCAACACACGAGAAGATGCAGAGTAGACCCTGTGGAGAGGTAGTAGATGATCTTTCACCCCTAGAAATTCTATTTAGTGAATGGCATCACAAGGATTTGTGGATCCACTTTGGGGAGGGCATTCCCAAGCTGTCCTGAGTAGATGCCAGCAGAATGTGAAGAACACCAGAATCTGAGTATAACCTGCCATGGCTGCAAGATGCTTCCAGTGGAAAGGTGGTCAAGTATGAGCAGAATGGTAAGGAATATAAAAATTGAGAACTCCAGACTTTGGACAACTTTTCCCTTGTTCACCTCCTTTAAGAGAAGCAAAAATTATATCTCTCCAATCATAGATAAGGACGAGCAGAAGAAAGGAAGGGGATAGAAATCTGGAGAGGGAGAGCAAAGGGAAGTATTCGCAATGAAGAGAGAAAAGGAAGCCTGCTACTCTGACTTCTCACATTGAGAGCCTCTAAGTGGTGCTAAAATGTTGAGGAATATTGTATTCTCTTCCTCTACTTCCTCCACTTCCATGTCAGGGAGTGTAGTAGGTAGACAAAAGAAGATGAAAGACAGAAACTATTATTGCTACTAAACATTTCTCCATCCTTCCTATAGTGAGAGGCAAAGGGGGCTTGAGAACAGCATCCTATACTCATCTGAAAACATTGAGATCCTACACAACGCTAATAATAAGCATATGTCATTATACTATATAGAAACTTTTTCTGTTTCAGGTAATTGAATCTCAACTCAACCTATCTTAAGTAAAAATGGGAATTAATTGCTTAGGTGACCAAAAATTCTGGGGGTAGAATACCAGTCACAGCTACTCAGCTCAGCCCTGGCTTCTTCCACCCTAACTTCATTTTTATACAGCTGTATCAATGAGGAGGCAAAGGTAGGCACTTTCACAGTAAGCTTACATGGTTCTTACAGTTTATAATCTCAATAAAAGTGCCAGAGAGCGTGCTGATTACCCTGGTTTGAGTCACGTGGTCATCCCCAAACCAATTACTGAGGCCAGTGGGACAGAAAACTTAAGTAGGCGAGGCCAGGTCTTGTGTCCACCCTGTGAAAGAAGTGAGACACTGTAAGTGGCAGTCAATCAGGTAAGGAGGGACAGTTTCTAAAACAATTTGGTATGTTGAGCACAGAAATTCCACACATGCAGCACTTTTGCCCTTAGGGAGCTTAAAGTTTAATGAAGGCAAAGTTTAATGAAGGTAAGCCAAGTAATTACTGGACAAATGCTGTGAGAGAAGGTAAGTAACCAAGATTTTTGGGGACACAGATAGGGAAGTGACTACGTCTGGGTAAGGAAGGCTCCAAAAAAGCAAGTGGTACTTCAGTTGAATCTATTTGTTTTGTTTTTAAAAATTGAGATAAGATTACGTTCCACAAAATTCAAAATTCACCCTTTAAAAATATTCAATTCAGTGGTTTTTAGTACACTCACTAAGAAGTGCAACCATCACCTCTATGTAATTCCAGAATATTTCCAACGCCCTAAAAAGAAGTCCCGTGCCCATTAGCAGCCACTCCCCATTCCTTTTTCCCTGTAGGCCCCGGTAACCACTCTACTTTCTATCTCGATGGATTTGCCTTTTCTAGACATTTTATAAATACGATATCATAAAATATTTGACCTTTGTACCTGACTTTTTTCCATCAGCTTAATTTTTTAAGGTTTATCCATGTTGTAGTCTGTATCAATACTTCATTCCTTTTTATGGATGAGTAGTATTTCATTATATAGATATACCACACCGTTTATTCTTGGACTGTTTCCACATTTTGACTATTTGGCTACTCAATTGAATCTTAGAGAATGAATAATTGCTCAGTAGTTAAAAAACATAAAAATAGTATAGTATTCCAGGTAATCACTCTAGTTATTATTTATTGTGTTTCTTGTGTATCAGGAACTGCCCTTGTATGCATTTATTTTAATTTTATTCATTCCTCATGGCATATGTAAGTTTAGGCTCAAAGAGGTTAAATAACTTTCTTAAAATCACACAGGACTTGCATGTCAGCCTCTCTGAATGCTCTCCATCTCTTTGCAAGGCTGCAGCTGGTTCATGGACAAACACACAATGAAGGCTATGACTAAATTCTGAAGAGTTTTATGTGCTTTGTTGAAGATTTTACACTGTTCTTCAGGCATTGAGAAGCCACCAAGAATTTTAATCAGGGTATATTTTAATCAGGGAAGTTTTAAACATGGGCTGTTTGGACCTTTAGAACAATGACTCTGTCAACATTGTTGACAGAGCAGTCTGGTGTTCCCAAGCCTCTCAGGTTGAACATATGTGTTCTTTCAATGATCCAGGCCTGCTTTCTCAGAGGGCTGTAGGAGGAGTTGGGACTGCTCAACCTAGGATACTTCTGAGGGATTAAAATGCATCCTGAGAAATAAATCCCCTCAAGGGCGAAAAAAAAAGATGTGCCAAGTTTATTCAAGATAAATAATACGCTTTTTTATTATAAAGATGTGGGGTGCAATTCAGGGCTAGGTATACAAACGTTGATTATGCAGGTACCCTTGTTGATGAGGTGTGCCCCTCCCTCCCCTAGAAGTTTCCCTCAACTGCCAATCCCACTCCCCATCCCCTGACAGTTTTCCACTTCTGCCAGTCCCTTTCGTATGGTATTGTGATAATTGTTCAAGGTCTGCTTATGAGTGAGAACATATGGTACTCTGTTGTTTGTTTCTGTGATAGATCACTGAGTATGATCGACTCTAAATCCATCCAAGTTTCTGCAAAGTCCATATGTTTGTCCTTCTTTATGGCTGCATAATATTCCATTGTGTATATGTACCATATTTCAAAAATCCAGTCCAGCTTTGATGGGCAACATGGTTGGTTCCATGTTTTTGCGATTGTGTGAGTAGAGCCGCAACAAACATACATGTGCAGGTATCTTTTTTGCAGAATGATTTGAGTTCCTCCGGGTGTGTTCCCAATAGGGGAATTGCTGGGTCATATGGAAGGTCAATTTCTAGTTCTTACGGAAATCACCACACTGTCTTCCAAAGAGGTTGCACTAGTTTGCATCCCCACCAGCAGTGTAGAAGCATTCCTGTTTCTCTGCATCCTCACCAGCATCTGTTGCTGTTTATTAATGATGGCCATTCTTACTGGGGTTAGGTGGTATCTCGATGTGGTTTTGATTTGCATTTCTCTGATGATGAGTGAGGCTGAGCACTTTTTCATGTGTCTGTTGGTTGCCCCGTATCTTCTTTTGAGAAGTGTCTATTCATGTAGGACAAAGTTTTAAGCGGGGGTGGGTAATAATTCGAAGGAAGATCAGTCTGTCACTCAGATTTCCTTTTATCTCAGATTTCATTGATTCATACCCAAGTACTAAAGTGAAAGGGCTACACTAAGGACAACAAAAATGTTGAAAAGGATCTGGTTCACTAAAACACTCACAGGGCAGCAAGAACTTTGCTTTCAGCAGCACTGGTGTTCAGAATTTCCACAGAGATGGGGAGCAATGCCTTTGGTTCTGGCATCAGTAGCAACAGCCATACTTAAGTAGACTCAGTGGTCATTGGTGGATACCAGCATCAGTGAGGTATCTGCTGTTATTTGTTTTCACAACAATGACAATGTATTATCACTAGAGAAAGTCAAAGAAGAATAGGAAAATGGTGACTCTTGGATAGCAACCACGAAGATTATAAAACTCTTGTGCAGAAACCAAAGAAAAAGGAGCCAAGAAGGTTCCCAGTCGCATATGGAACAGCCCCTGGAGAATGCCAAAACAATATGAACCCATTTGAGGTGATCTGAAATTCCAGCAGAAGTTTGGGGACAGAGCAAAAGAAAAGCAGTTTTGTGACAGATATTCTGGCCCTGATTTTTACTCTCATTCTGAGGTGTGTGGCCTGAGAGAGTCCAAGAGTTCACGGAAATAATATAGGTCAGAGATTATAAGGATTGGAACAAAAAAGAGTGAGGGAGGTGACAGGATCAGGAAATGGTTAAAGGGAAAATTGCCAGAGTGTGGGTGTAGAGAGTAAGGGAAAGGGTGTTGGGTGACATCCTGTTCAATGATCGGGACATTAACCCAAATAGAGAAGTCAAGAAAAGGAGCTTGAATGAGAAAATGATGAATTCTGCTTTGAGGCATGTTGAGATTGAAAGGCTTAGAAGTGATTAACCGAGGGGCATAGCTTAACATATGTGATAGGAGAGATACATTTACAGGCAGACCTCAGAAGTATTGCAGGTTCAATTCCCAACCAAAATGAATATCTCAGTGAAGTAAGTCACAGAATTGTTTATTTCCCAATGCATATAAAAGTTATGTTTATGCTACACTGTTGCTTATTAAGTGTGCAATAGCACTATCTCTGAAAAACAATGTACATATCTTAATTCAAAATACTTGATTGATAATGCTAATAATCATCTGAGCTTTGTTTTTTTTTTAACTTTTTAAAAAAATTATTTATTTATTATAAAGATGGGGGGTCCAATTCAGGGTTAGGTACACAAACATTGATCATGCAGGTAC
This sequence comes from Carlito syrichta, assembly GCF_000164805.1. Lineage (NCBI taxonomy): Eukaryota > Metazoa > Chordata > Mammalia > Primates > Tarsiidae > Carlito > Carlito syrichta. The sequence continues at coordinate 173,855 of NW_007097652.1, forward strand.
CCTCGTTGATGAAGTAACCCTCCCTCCCCTAGCAGTTTCCCTCAACTGCCAGTCCCACCACCCCCCTCCCCTGACAATTTTCCACTAGATTATCTGAGCTTTCAATCAGTTGTGAACTTTTTGCTAGTAGAGAGTCTTGCTTCGTTGTTGATGGCTGCTGACTGATCAGAGTAGTGGTTGTTGAAAGTTAGAGTAGCTGTGACAATTTCTTAAAATAAGACAACAATGAGATTTGCTTCTTCAGTTGACTCTTCATTTCATGAAAGATTTCTCTATAGCATGCAATGCTGTTTGATAGTATTTTATCCACAAATATCTTCTTTCAAAATTAGTCAGTCCTCTCCAAACCCAAAGCTGCCTTCTCAACCAAGTCTATGTAACATTCTAAATCTTTTATTATTATTTCCACAATGTTCACAACATCTTCACTAGGAGTAGACCCCATCTCAAGAAGCCACTTTCTTTGCTCACTCATAAGAAGCAACTCATCTGTTAACATTTTATCATAAGCATGTAGCAATTACATCTTTAAGCTACACGTTTAATTCTAGTTCTCTTGCTATTTTTTACCACATCTACTGTTATTTTCTCCACTGAAGTCTTGATCACCTCAGAGTCACCCATGAGGGTTGGAATAAACTTTTTTTCAAGCTCCTGTTAATGTTTACATTGTCTTTGACCTCCTCCCATGAACCATGACTGTTCTTAATGGCATCTAGAATAATGAATCCTTTCCAGAAGGTTTCCAATTTACTTATCCCAGATTCATTTAAAGAATTCCTGTCTATGAAAGATAGTGCCTTATGAAATATATTTCTTAATAATAAGACTTTATAGTTAAAATTACTTCTTGATCCATGACCGCAGAATGGATGTTGTGTTAGCAGGCATAAAAACAACATTAATTTCTTATACCTCTCCATCAGAGTTCTTGGGTGGCCAGATGTATTGTCAATGAGCAGTAACACTTTGAAATAACTTTTTTTGGAGCAGTAGGTCTCAATAGTTGGCTTAAAATATTCAGTAAATCACACTGTAAACCCATGTGCTTTCATCCAGCATAGGCAGAGTAGATTTAGCATAATTTTTAGGGGTCCTAGAATTTTCAGAATGGTAACTAAGTACTCACTTCCATTTAAAGTCACCAGCTGCATTAGTCCTTAACAAGAGAGTCTGCCTGTTCCTTGAAGTTTTGAAGCCAGGTATTGACTTCTCTCTACCTATGAAAGTCCTAGATGACATCATCTTCTGAGAGAAGACTATTTTATTTTCATTTAAAATCTTTTGTTTAGTATAGCCCCTTCATCAATGATTTTAGCTAGATCTTCTGGATGATTTGTTGTAATTTCTCCACTGGCACTTGCTGCTTCACCTTCCACTTTTATGTTATGGAAATGGTTTCTTTCTTTAAACCTCATGAGCCAACCTCCATAAGCTTCCAACTTTTCTTCTGCAGCTTCCTCCCCTCTCTTAGCCTTCATCGAATTGAAAAGAGGTAGGACCTTGTTCTGGATTAGCTTTTGGTTTAAGGGAATGTTGTGACTGGTTTGATTTTTATCCAGACCACTCAGATTTTCTCCATATCAGCAATAAGACTGTTTGACTTTCTTATCATTTGTATATTCAGTGGAATAGCACTTTTAATTTCCTTCAATAACTTTTCCTTTGCATTCACAACTTAGTTAACTGTTTGGTACAAAATGTGTAACTTTTGGCTTGTCACCATGCCTTCCTCAGTAAGCTTAATCATTTTTAGCTCTTGATTTAAAGTGAGAGACTTTAACATATAAGAATTGGGGATGAAAATATTAAAAAGAAAAAAGTAAAATAACTGCAACTCTTCCTTTCACTTGAACACTTAGAGCACATTGTAGGGTTATTAATTGGCCTAATTTTAATACTATTGTGTCTCTGGGAATAGGGAGGCCTGAGAAGAGGGAGAGACCCAGAAATGACTGGTTAGTGGAGCTGCCAGAACATACACAACATTGATTAATTAAGTTTGCAGTCTTATATGGGGGCAGTTCATGGCACCCCAAAACAATTATAATAATAACCTCAAAGGTCACTACAACATATATAGTAATAACAGTTTGAAATATTGTGACACTTGCTATTGGAAAAATGGCACTGGTAGACTTACTCAATGGGATTACCACAAAACTTAATTTGTGAACAAAAAAGCAATATCTGTGAAGCACAATAAAGCAAAACTCAACAAAACAAGGTCTGCCTATAGAAAATATTTACATATAGATTGTAAATAAAACTGTAGAGTAAAATAAGTCATGAAAAGTATGCTGAATGAAGAGAGAAGACAAACAAGAATGAGTCCTTGAGAAACATCACTAGCTAGATACTTGTTGACCAACTGACTATAGACACTAATATATGTTTATGTATATAAATATCAGGTGAATGTGTTCTGCTTAGAGAAGTAAAAACCACAACTGAAAGGAAAAACACAATAGCATGGCCATGAGTCTTTTTTTTTTTTTTAAAGGAACATGGATAATGTTGCAATATAAAAATGTTCAAAAGATACTTCAACAAAATCTTTTTGGAAGGATAGCTCATGTTGGGAATCTACTCATAGATGAGTGTCAAATTAAGAAGATACTTTCATATTTAAAAGCCTGGTGTCCTGAATATTTTCAGCACCCTCAGTATCCTCCAAGTGACTCAGCACTTGAGAAATGCTGCGTCACTGGGGAAGAGGTTGATTCCAGTTGATCTTTTCTTAGGACTAGGTTCAGCTGTCAGAACAGGGAAAGTTCCCTATCAGGGTTATATTAAAAGCACAGTTAAGATGAATCCTCATCATCTAGCATAATTTTAACTTGCCCTACAGCATCATCATTCAAGTTAAATTATAAATTTTTTTCTCCAATCAGCTATTTCTTTCCTTTTAAAGAAATCTTCTAAATGGTCTTTCCTTCTGGCCTGGAATTTCCACTATTAGAGTCATTGAGTCATAAAACTTAGGGCAGTCTAGACCTTAGACTTCAACTGGTTTAATCCCTTTACTTAGATGAAGATATTTAAGTACAGAGAGGTTAAATCAAGGGTTCCCAGTCAAATGCCTTCCAGGCCCAGATAGGTAACATAAATGAGTACATCAGGCCTTGAATTTTCCTTTTAAACACCTAATTTTTAACTTCCACTGTGAAACATGCCCCTTTTTGTGTTTATTGAAATCATGTGGTTCTTGCATTCTAGCTCTAACCATCCACCTACATACACAGACAAGACTTTCAATAGAGACATGAAAACAAAGTAATATTTTTAACCACAGAGGGAAAAAAAAACACTCATTATAAGCAGGATAAAAGATGGTGACAGAGTTATGACTTTAGTGTTGGAGTACAGTAGGGAGCTAATTGAACAACTAACTGGACAAGCTCTACCCAGAGGGTTCAACTTCTTCTGAGCTTCAGTCAATAGTTGGCTTGAAGAATTGTGAATCTATTGCTGCCAGACCTTCCAAATGTGTTTATTTATTTATTTCTCTTTCACCTACAGGCTGCTTTTATGCTCTTTACATTAACACTAAGTCATCTTCTGAAACTAGGTAATTGATTACGATGAAGGCACAGACAGCTTTTCTAGCGCTTTCCAGTTACTCTTTGAGCATCTGTTGGTTTTTCTGTTTTTCAGATGGATGGAGAAAGTTCCAGATTTCTTGAGCCTATTTAATCTGGAACATAACACTCCTGTTTCAGCTTCATCTGCCTCTCCCTGTTTCTTTTCTTGAAACAATTTCAAACATCAAACCAAACAGATCTTAAATAACCATATAGTAGTTTCATCACACTAGATAATGGATTAGGTAACCAGAGGGGTGTGATAGGGCAGTTTTTCCAGAAGATCATGGTTTAAAACTGCACATGGTTGGCAGAAACAGTTCAACATTTATTTATCTCTAAGGTTATCTACTTGAGACTAGAAGGTTACCAGTGTCAGTAGATTGTGGGTAAACTCCACATTAAAATTCAGGTTTGTGGGTGTATTAGTTGTCTATTGCTGCATTATAAATTACCCTAAATTTTAGAAGCTTAAAGCAGCACATTTATTATCTCACAGTTTCCATGGGTCAGGAATATTGGTACAGCTCAGGTGGGTCCTCTATTATAGAATCTCTCATAAGGCTGCAATCAAGTTATCCGCTGAGGGTGTAGTCTCATCTTGTGGTTCAACTGGAGAAATATGCATTTCCAAACTCATTTATATAGTTGTTGGCAAGCTCCAGTTTTTTGAGAGCTGTCAGACCGAGGGCCTCAGTTTCTCACTGGCTGTTGGTCAGAGGTCATCCTTGATTTTTTGCCACATGGGCCTCTCCAACATGGCAATTTGCTTCATCAAAGCCAGCAAGAGACACAATCTTCTGTAGCCAAATCATGGAAATGGCCTCCTATCATCTTTGCCATGTTCTATTTGTTAGAAAAAGTCATTAGATACAGTCCACACACAGCAGAAAGGGATTATACAAAGATGTGAATTCCAAGAGGTGGGATTCATTGGGAGCCACTTAGAAGTATGCCAACCACAGTGTGGGTCCAAGCATATTTTTCACTGTATCAATTAGAGCTTAACAACATCAGTTCTAGGAAATTTCAACTTTATTTTAGTTCTTCAAACTGTAGGATGATTGAGTGACAGAGATGTGTTAGTTCAGATGCTGTAACAAATTCCCAGATTTCACTGGTTGCACACACAAACAAGGTTATTTATTGCTAATGTAACCATGTGGTGTGGGTGTTTCTGACCAGGTGGGCCTCCTCATAATGGTGATTCATGGATCCAGACTACTTCTACCTCCTTGCTCAACTATCTTTTTTTTTTTTTTTTTTTTGAGTTGAAGTCTCACTCTGTCACCCAGGCTAGAGTGCAGTGGCACGCTCATGTTCACTTCAGCCTTGACTTGCTGGACTCAGGCAATCCTTCCTCCTCAGCCTTCCAAGTAGCTGGAACTACAGGTGAGTGCTATCACGCTCAGCTTATTTTTTGATTTATTGTAGAGAAGAGGTCTCACCAAGTTGCCCAGGCTGGTCTTGGACCCCTGAGCTCAGGCAATCCTCTCACCGCAGTCTCCCAAAGTGCTGGGATTATAGGCTTGAGCCACCACACCCAGCCAACTCAACTATCTCCAAAGTGGCTTCCAAGGTCATCATTCCGAAAATCCAGAAGGAGAAAAGAACACGAAGGGTAACACATGAGAAGTTTCTATGAGTCAGACCTAGAAATGGTGCTTTCACTCAATTTCTTTCAGCTAGAGCTTACAGGTAACTCATAACCATAAGGGAAGCTGGGAAATATAGTCTATAGCCCAGGAAGAAAGGGAATCAGTTTGGTTAATAGGTAACCAGTCTCTGCCACAGAAATCTTATCAAATTAGTTTCTTTAGCAAACATTAACTAAGAGCCTTCTATATGCCAGATGCTATGCTAAATGCTGGGGATATACACGTGAATGAATGAACATTTGAAGAATATTCTTATTATTTTCTTCAATTTCTATGTTGATGCTTTAAAAATTTTCTTCATTTCTTTATATTCTCTCTGTCTCACCACAATAACATGGTGAGGAATTGACGCTTTAATTTTCCAGTACTTAAGAAGCCTGAAACCGCCTACTTTCATGTTCTTAGAACCCTAAGACCACTATGCTGTAAGAAAGTCCAAGTTAACACCACAAACAGGACATGTGAAAAAGAACCAAAGCATCAAAACTGACAGATTCAACCTACCATTACCTTACTACAGCTACATGAGTGACTTTAGCCATCACCATATAAAGCAGAACTGCCAGCTAAGTTACAGAATCATGAACTATAATAAATAAATGTTGTTTTAAGCCAACCAGCAAGTTTTACAGTGGTTTATTATATATCAATAGATAATTGAAACACGTTTGTTCATTTTCTTTTCCTTTCTTCCATGTTCTTCACATTTCTTGCATGTCTTCCAGAAGACATTCCTTCCTTTCAGAAAAAATTACTTTAGATTATAGAAAAATAGGTGAAATATATCACAGAGTACACATATACATAATACAACAGACACTGTGAACCATCACAATACTTCAAACCATCGATGCAATGTGGGAAAAGTATTTCTCTGCCTTCTAGAAAATGTAACCAATGATAAAATGCCAAATGAAATTTGGATGTGAATTGCTCCTCTCCTAGGATATGACCTGTCACAACCACATTTTGCAGGCATGTAAATATTTTTAAATGATAAGTTTATAGTTCAAATAAAAGAAAGTTTCAAGTGGTATGGTCATAAATTCAGAATGCCAATAGTAGAAGTGAGTAAGGACTGATATGACATTTCATACTCATATGGAAAAACAGATCCCAATAACTACTGATACTCTGTCTCTATTTTACCTATGTCTCTTACAATCAACCTGCATTTCTTATACTATTTTGAAAAAAATAGTTATATAAGAAGAAGTCTCAATTTCAAGAGAAAAAATGGCAGTCAAGCTTAGAGATGTTACTACCTCATGTTAAGGCCTATAAGCAGAAGATACAGTCTTAGTTTGCAAAAAGGAGAAATGGCCTTCTCCAAGGGATATGTATAATGATTTTACCATTGGTCTGTGTCCTGCTTTGGCTCTGCCTTCCTTAGTTTCCTCTGCCCTTGAGTACTCTCAGGGTATTTGCCTGGCAGTCCATCAGCTATTTGCCTTGAGAGGGTGGAAGGGAAGTAGGAAGGACGCAGGGCAGAGCCAGCAGGCACTCTTTATTTGCTTTTATCCCATAGCATTACACCTAACCTCCAAAGAGTAGTCTCTGAGGCTCCATGCAGAAGACTGGCATCACTAAGCTTCATATCACACTCTGTCATTTGGACGACTCTGGTCTGCTTCTGAGCAGATAATATCCTATGGTCGATGTCCATGTTATGACCAGGATATCCTCATTATGGCTAATTACCATCAGTCAACAAGACTGCCTTTTTATTTCACAGGAAAAACATAGAGTGGTCTCCATACCAAGACTCTGTAGATCAAATGAGAGGCAAATTTTATCTCAAGAGGAAGAAAACGTCCGGGGAAAAGGAGAAAAGAGTGAGTAATTCTGCTCTAGGTGGTTACACATCGTCTGTAGTTGGATGGGTTACAGAAACTGGGGACCAAATAGACTTTCTGCTTAAAGATCCAAAGGTGACAAATTTCCCTTTATTTTTAAGTTTTTGTCTAGTCTAAAGTCATTTAAAATAAGTACATAAGTATAAAATATATTGCTTTGAAAATGCCAAGCTAATTTATTGTCAATGTTAGTGGTATTCTTAATGTTTTAGAATTAAGAACATTAATAAATTATTCAGATATTAGCTTATTCAACTAATACACATTAACACTGGGTATGTGGGATAGAAGTCCAACTGAAAAGGATTAAGCAAAACCAAAATAGATATCTTAATCCTTAAATATTTCATGATTCTTTTTTGTAAACCTTTCTTTTCAATTGTTTGTACCTGCCAAAGGGAATTTTCTTCATTGACCTTTCTGGATTAAAAGCCAATGTGGTCAGTTAAAAAAAAAAATCAAGATCCAAGGGTGAGACTCTCAGCATTTGTATTCAGATAGCACCTGAGGCAGGAGTCATCTGAAGATGCCGCTGGGCTGAACATTCAAGATTGGCTTCGTCACTCACTGGTGCCCCAGTGCTCCTCACATGCCCCCTCTCTTCAGCAGAGTAACCTGGACTTTCTACATGGAGATCCAGGGACAAGGCTGGACCACAACAGGCAAAGCACTATACCTGCAATATTCTATTGGTCAGAGTAGTGAAAGAGCAGCCCAGATTCAAAAGAGTGTAAGAATGGCTGCCATCTTTTAATGGGACTATAGCATATATGTATGGAAAGTGAAGGAATTGATGGTGGCCATTTTGGAAGATAGGTACCCATATGCCCCCCTTTCGCTCTCAAAATTTTTCTGGGTTTGAAAAATAAATCTGTAGTCTTAGAAGTCAGAATAGTGGTTCTGCTTGTGAGAAGGAAAGTGACTGGCAGGAATATGAAGGAGGTGCTAGGAATGTTATGCTCTGTGTCTTTGATCTAAGTGTTGGTTACACAGATATGCTCACTTTGTGAAAATTCATCAAGCTGTACACTTGTGATTTGTCCACTTTGCTGTATGAATATTACACTTCATTAAAGAGTTTATATAAAGTGAAAAAATAACCATAATCCAAAAAAAGTGTGAACCTTTCTGGGTGATAAATTATAAAGTCATTATGTCTATGAAGCCAAGTAATTTATTCAAAAAGTCAAGTAATTTATTCAAGAAGCCAAGTAATTCATTCAAAGTTGGAGGTAGAAAAAGAGTGATTAGAATGCTGGTGTTTCCCACCACTGTGAATTGGAGGGATATAATATTTCCTCTTCATTTAAATCAGTTGATAAGGTTTTAAAGAGAAGACCTGAGAACCTGGCCTACTCCCTGAAGCTTGGGGGACTTAATGGCAGCACGCTATCAAACTCTTTCCTGGGGAAATGTGAAGGTGTGAGCCCATGGTTGCCCAAATGCATCAGAATCAGCATAAGGAGAGGTAACTGTCCTAGGAACTACTCGTGTTTCCAGTGTTGAAGAATCCAGAATGCATGAATATTTTCCCTGAGTTGGATGCAGGCCCTAGAAGAGATTGAGGCTGAGTGGTCCCAAGAGGTCTCTGCCAAGTAGAACCACTTGTAGGGCAGTTGGCCCCATCAAAGGATAGGCTGTCCCAAAGTCAAAGGGCTAAGGAAAAAGTCAACCAGAGGATGCTCTCCCTCATCATAGGACTGTTAGTGAGAGAGCCCCAGCAATGTAAAGTCCCCGAGGGAGACTTTACCAAAATAAGAATCAGCTTTAAACATTCGCTCTACCCAGAATGTTCTTTGGTCAGTAATAACTGTACCAGTTTACTAAGGGGTTCTCTGACCTGCCTTCTCCCTGTTCCTACATATCAACTATGGAAGGGCTAGAAATGGCAGCTAGAAACTGAAAGAGACAGCAAAAGTATGAAAAGAGAGGACAAAGGACATCAACTGTGCCTCTCCTCCTACTCTCCCCACACACAACCCAGTCAGAGGCAGACATGGGGAGAGACATGGGGAGAGACATGGGGAGGGAAGGTGCTTGAAATGGAATAAAAGATTGAAGTTTTCAGGTTAGACTAGATGGGACATTTTATTTACTGAAATTAGATTGCACTTGAGGCTGATAGGGATGGAAAACCTATGGGACCTGCCTGCGATTTCATCCAGGAGTGAGAGTGCTGTCTGAGAGATCATGTTTGATAAGGCGGTGGAAGGAAGAATAAATTATGTTCCTCTTACATTCCCACACAAGTAGAGATATAAGCAAAACATAAGATATAATGTATACTGCACGCCTTTGTTAGCTTGTGACTTCAAGTAAGATTGCAGTCTTACTTTATACTCAGTATTAGGACACAAGTCTGCACCAATCGAAATGTTAGAGTTAGTACCCTTGAAAGCATTACCCTTCCTCAAACTATTTTGGGGAGCTCCCCACAGCACCGACTCATATGTGCTCCTGAAGAAGGTTTTCTGTTTCTTCCATCTACACTTCTTCATTTGCATCTTCATGTAACAATGGTGACTGAGCTTCCTATGTTCTGGGCACCACACTGGGGCAAGAGGAACAATAACCAAAGCAATAGAGTCCCTGATCCCCTGGAAGCTTGCATTCTATCATGGGAGACAGAGAGAGACACAATCACACGAGGGTATGTAAAGGAGCACTAAGAATGCATGAGGGCATGGCACTGGGAGAGCAGTGATAGGGAGGTGATATCCAGCAGTAAAGGAGGTCAGAGAGCTATCTTCAGAGAAACTAATCATTGAGATGAGATCTGAAGAAAAGTTAGAGTTGACCAAGGGAAGAGGAAGAACGTGCCAAATGGAGGGAACAATGTGTGAGTTGAACAATTTTAAAAAGGGCTAGAACACAGAAACTGAGAGGGGTCACTATGCCAGGTGGAAAAGTGAGGAAGAGGCTGAGCCCTGGGCAATTCCATGAGCAAGGGCACTAGAAAGCCATCACAAAGTGTTTTGAGTATGGGAAAAACATTATCAGAATTGACTCTACCCTCAAAATACAACCGAATCTGATTACTTCCCCCATCCCTACTGCCACTAGCCCATCCCAACCCACCTTTACTGATCTTCACATCACGTGATCTCTGAAATCACCTCACAGATGGCTTTCCTACTTCCTTTCTCATCCCAATCCCACAGTCTGTTCATCATATCACAGCCATAGTGATCATTCTAAAGTGTAAAATTGATCATGTCCTCCCTTTGCTCAAAATCCTCCAGTGTCTTCCTGTTACCTTCAGAACAGCATATAAAGTGTGTACTTTGGTCTGCAAGGTCCTGTGGGAAATGGCCTCTGTCTGGCTTCCCAAACCCTTCTCCTGCCACTTCCCTCTGGCTCACTCTACTCCAGCCCACTGCCCCCCTGGCAGTCCCATGCCCAAGCTGAGCATGTTCCTATCGCAAAGCATTTGCACTTATAGTTTCCTCTGCATGCAATTATATTTTCCCAGAATGCTATGTGGCTCTCAACCTCCATTCATTTAGGATTAAATGTCACCTCATTAGCAAGGCTTTCTCTAAAAGAGCACCCCGCCACCTCTACCTCTATTCACTCTCTTTCCCTTTTCTCTGCATTATTTTTCTTTAGAGCACCTGCTAATACTGGACACATTTATTTTGTTTATTTCTGGGTTCCAACCACCTCCACTAGAATAAGCTCCATGTGGACAGGAAATTTATCAGTCTTCTATACCCCATTGCCTAGGACAGTGTCTGGCACACAGTGGTCTTGTAGTGACTATTTATGTATAAATGCATGCATAGCTACAAGAAGGAAATTAGATGAGGGTAAGAGTGAGAGCAGAAGGACAACACAATGTCTACTGCAGGTTTCTGGGTTAATGATCATCAGCATGGGGGCTCATATCTCAGGAAATATGTGAAAAGGGCATCTATGGAGGTATAAGAGAAAATATAAATGTATACTATTTTAAAGAAATAGAAAAACATTAAGCTTTACTAATATCTAACTTCAGAAAAACAGTGGTACATAGATGCTATTTCTAAACAAAGGTATGTATATTTGAAGTCTGTGCTCAACATGTGTTGATGATGGTGCACGATCCATTGTTTAGAAATCATTGAAGGACTATGAGAGCTTTGACTAGGATGGTGGAAGTGGGGACGGAGAGCAGTGAACAGATCAAAAAATGGACAAAGACCAAACTGTGAAGACTTAAGGAGGCACTGGCCATAAAATGATGAGGGATAAGGACCTGTGGGAAGGCTGGCTGCTACGTTTAGGTGGACGATAGTGCCATTATCAGAAGAGAGCCAGGTTTGGGGCACATGGCAGAGACAGCCAGTGCTCACCTCTTCCTTCTGGACACCCTGCTTGACTGGATCTTTTCTGCCTTACAGTGGAATGCGGCCATGTGACTGGGCTCTGGCCAATGGCATGGCCACATTTAACTGTAAGCGAGATGAAGCGATGTGCATCCCTCCCCATCTGGCAACTTGAAAGACAGCGGGAACACCTTATTCATGCTCTCTCTCCCTCGCCACCAGCTGGGACCTGGAGAAACATGAGCCAAAACCAGCCAAAGAACATTTAGACCTGGGCACCAGGACTGGCTTATAATTTGTGGGACCCAGTGTAAAATGGTCTCCTCATTCAAGGCAGGAAATAAAAATCATACTATTAAAAATCCTAAGTACAAAGCTTCATTTTTTTCTTCTGCAGTCTTGCTCTTGATGTATCCCAGTGTTTTTAATTTGCTATTTAATGGCATGTTCTCTTGGGCACAGGGGAGCTGTGAGGGGCTCTGCCTTGTGCCTTAGTGCATGCAGGCATATCCGTGCATGACCCACTGGCTGCCAAGTTCACCTACCCACCAGATGCCAGACCAACACACAATGCCCCAGCCAGAGGAAGGGAAGTTGAACCAGGCAACTCCTCTTCCCATGAGCCCAGTATCCAATCCATAGCTCACCCCTGCTGAGTTTCCCACCAAACGTGCCATGTACTGCAAGCCCAGGACAGAGGCAGCCACAGCTGTGCCCTTCTGCGTGTGGGGCTCTTCTGAGTGTGAGGTCCTTCTGAGTGTGGGATCCTGAGCTATTACTGCACTATTGGCAAACCCATGAAACCAGTCCTCCTGGGTATCTTTGTGTTTAGTGAGAGATCTGTGACTTCTGAACCAGGGAAAAATGGCAGCCTTTGCCTTTATTTCCCTAGGTAAAAAGAGCCTGGTTGAGACTGGGAACACAACCTTCAGCCCTTGTTCCCCTCTTCACGGTGAGTTGTTTTCTGAATGCCACATGGGAGAGAACTCTAACCCCAGCTCTCTCCATCAGAGTTGATTCATTCTTACTTTTCTCCCACGCTTTGGAGCTAAACTACCAGCCCCCTCCTTTCACTCTATCCCTAACACACACTTAAAACTTTTTCTGCTTCTCCAACTGCTTTAACTGGATGGTGGTTTGCACAAAATTTTAGAGGATGAAGAGGAGGAAGGCTAGGTTTTTGCTACCAGATCTAGGGAATGGGGCAGGAGAGGGAGGGGAGCACACAGAGTAAGGACAAATAGTGCTGAGAAGGCTGAAGAGGTGCTTCTCACCTCTGTGAAAGTCCCAGGAATTAATGTTCCTGAGGTATGCTTAAACAAAACTTCCTGAAACTCTGAAGAAATTGCCTGGGGGCCAGGGATCATTGTGTGTATGTGGTGAGGGAGGGGCAGAAGCCACAACATGCCACTGAAGCAAGGAGAATTTCAGTACATTAAATAAAGGTTAAGAGGAATCCTGGCTACTGTTAATTGCTAATTGCCTACTACTTAAGGACTTCCAAAACAGATACTCCTTGATCAAAGGAAGAATGTTAAGTTCAGATAAGGCCTTCCCAAACACTCTCCCAGCTGCCCAATGACTGTTTACACACACAGGGAAACAAAAACAACTTCAAGCAGAGTAAAACAACAACAGCAACAATAATAGAGCACCTAATGGCATTTATTACTATGTGCTTGGCACTCCTCAAAACACTTTATTTTTAGTAGCCAGTTTAACCCTCACAACAAATATATGTGACAGTATTATTATTCCTATTTTATAGATGAGAAAACTGAGGCAAAGAGGGTGACTTCTTTTGACTAATGGGTTTGTATGTTGTCATTGTGTACAGAGGACCGATGAAACCAGAAACCTATCAGAATTTCTAGTATTAAAACTTCATTTTCCAGAAGTAGTTCTGGAAGAAAATGTATTCAACTGTACAGGTAAAGTTTCAGAGGAAAGCAAGCCCAAAGCGTAAAACTACAAGCCTTAAAATATATCCATAAACTCTTCTGTCCCATTTCCTCCACTGAAATTTCACATGGGGTACAGTTTCTGACTTGGTGGAAAGCTGGAGCGATGATGTAACCACATAAACTATCATAGCAAAGGGTAAGGCCTTCTCATAATTTCCATCTGTCCCTGCTCCCGAGAATAATCAGAAAGTTCCCACATGGACTCATTTTAAAACACTTGCAAGAAGCATGCCAAAGGTGTCCTTACTCATTGCTGACTGGTGGTCACTCCTGAGCCATGCTTAGCTGGTTCATCAGCATGGCCCTGAAAGTCCCTTCGTACCAGAGCAGTGACCTGCCAAATATAGCAGGGACCCTATTTTTAAAAAGGTGCAAATGAGCTTGCAGAGATCCAGTAACTAATGCGTCAACACCGTTTTATAAAAACCCAGGCCAGGCCATCTGTGTAGCATTCAAATAATGCTGAGATGACACAGCAGCAACAGCAACAGCAACAGCAGTGGCAGTAAGAGAAGCTCCTACTTAGCCAGGGCCGCCTACGGGTAAGATCCTGCCGGGTGCTCTTATATATGAAGGGGAACCCCCAAAAAACAGGAATTGTCTTTTGGAGGGCGGGCCCCTTATAGTACACTCGGAATTTGTTCCTCCAGATCGAATGGTCAACCAAAGCTTTTATCTGGAAACTCTGAGAAGGTGGTGTCACGATTTGCAGAAGAAACAGGTAACTGGTTCTTTCACCATGACAATGTACCTGTCCACACCACGCTGTGTTCAGCAGTTTTGACCCAAACTGCCATGAACCCCATGCCCCATCCTCCCTATTCCTCGACTTTTTTTTTTGTTTCCCCAGATAAAAAAAGTCCTCAAAGGGAAACGTTTTGCTGATGTGGAAGAGATGAAACAAAAGTGGCAGAAGTACTCAAAGGCATCAAAATTGATGAGTTCAAAAACTGTTTTGAGAAGTGGAAAAAGCATCTTGGTAGGTGTATTGCATCAAACAGAGAGTACTTTGAAGGTGACTGCAGTCTAAACATTTAAGAATATATAATTTTTTTTTTTGAGTCGGAGTCTCACTCTGTCGCCCAGACTGGAGTGCAGTGGCCGCTCCCGGCCACCGCGGCCTCGACCTGCTGGGCTCTGGCGATCCTTCTGCCTCAGTCTTCCAAGTAGCGGGAACTACAGGTGCGCACTACCACGCCCGGCTAATTTTTTGATTTATTGTAGAAATGAGGTCTCGCCAAGTTGCCCAGGCGGGTCTCAAACCCGCAGGCTCAGGCAATTCATTCACCTCGGCCTCCCAAAGTGCGGGATTACAGGCTGAGCCACGGAGCCCGGCCTTAAGAATACATAATTTTTTAATGAATAAATTCTGGGTTTTTTGTGGTCCCCCCTCGCACACTCTTGTACTTCATCCTGGCAGCACACCTATAGCACAGGTTTTAGTATTCCCATTTTACAGATGAAAAAAAAACAACCCTAGAAAGTTCAAACAACTATCCCACATTCACATAGCCAGTGGTTCACATGGCCTCTGAGAGTTTCTCACTAAATGCCACTCTGCAGTTCTACATTCCCAGGAATGTGACACTTGTGCTACTGGATGTGAATCCCAAGTTCACTGAGGACCTGAAAAGGAAACAAATCCTATTGACAGTTGTTGCCCTACACCCTTTAGTCTGTGGAATCAGCCCCTCAGCCATCAGCATGAAAATTCTGAGTTTGAAAAGGCTAATGAGTTTCAAAAATTGAGCTTAGACTCAAATATAAAAGCCAAATTAATAAAATGTCTAGAAAAAATAAAATCTTTGTGACATTGGGGTAAAGATTCCTAGATAACAACAACAACAAAACATGGACCATAAAAGAAAAAATAGATAAATTGGTGTACATCGAAATGTAAATTTGTGGGTCAGCAAAAGATATCTTTAAGAAAAAAAGCAAGCCACAAACTGAAAGGAAATATTTACAAAACTCAAATTTGACAAAAAAAAACCTGTATCCAGAATATAGAACTCTCCCAACTCAATAATAATACAAATAAGTCAACTTAAAAATAGGCAAGACATTTCCTCCAAAGAAAAACACAAATGATCAGAAAGAACTTGAAAAAGTGATCAACATTATTCATTGAAATGCAAATTAAAACCACAAGATATTACTACATACTACATATTATGCTATACATACTACATAGTGTATGCCATGTATACTAGAATGACTAAAATTGAAAAATATGACAATATCAAGGGTTGACAAGGATGTGGAACTTGGGTACATTACTGGTGAGACTGTGAAATGGTATAGCCGCTTTAGAAACCAGTTTGACATTTTCTTACAAAGTCAAGCATACACCCACCATATGACTCATCCATTCCACTTCTAGATATCTACCCACAAGAAACAAAAACATATGTCCATACAAAGACTTGTACAAGAACGTCCATAGCAACTTTATTCATAATAGACTTGGGACAACCCAGATGTTCATCAGCAGGAGAATGGATGGACAAATTTTGGTACATTCATGCAATGAAATACTACTCAGCAATACAAAGGGACAAACTACTGAGCCATGCAACACCATGGATGAATCTCAAAATGTTTATACTGAATAAAGGAAACCAGACAACAGAAAAGCATATACATGGTAAGATTTCATTTATGTGACATCTGAGTACAGACAAGACTAATCTTTAGTGACAGAAAGCAGATTAATGGTCTCCTGGAACTAGGAATTGGAATGCAGTTGGCTGCAAATGGACACAGTGGAAGTTGGGGATTCTATCTCATGATTGTGGTGGTTACACATAACACATGTGGGTGTGCAAAACCCTTAAAATGGCGTGTTTAAAACTGACACATTTCACTTTATGCCAATTATATTTCAGTAAAGTTAATTCTGAAAAAAGTGTTTCGAGAAAGGGCAGGAATTCAGAGGACAAAGAAGGGGACTTGGTGAGTGGGCTGCAGCAGTAAGTGAAGAGATTGAGGTTGGAAAAGAGGAACGGGAGAAAGAGCTCCCAGCCCTGAGTGATAATCTGGCTCTGCCATTTGTCACTCGGAGTTTCAGTCTGTGAGGCTTTGGCCAAGGAAGTTAACTCCTTTCACATTCAGTGTTAAATGCAACAATGAGGGTGGTGAATTTATTCCCAACAGTCCCTTCCAGTGCTAACAGAACATGGAGCCCAGCTGCCCTCAGACTTGAAGACATCCAGAGCTCTCTATTGCTTTTTCATCATGAAGTCTGACATTCCTGCTGCCTGCTGGCACCAGACCTCTCTAGCTGGGAAAGCGTGACTTCTGTGAAGCGTGCGGTTGGCATGAAGCATATAGACTTCACTCCTCCTGGGTTCCTGCAAAAAAAGGATCCTCTTTTCCCAGTATGCATGCCTTCCCTTCTCACAAGAAGGACAAACTATTTTCAAACATAGGAAAACTGTACCTGTCTGCTTGCGCTCCCACTGTAGAAGGTCCCGGTTTCAAAGGCTGCTGTTAAAGGTGGATGGTATTCAGTCACCTGTACAGTGATTCATCCATTCATCCACTAATTCATTCATTTGACAGACATCTTAGAGCACCTGCTCATGGCTAGGCTTACCACGGGGAGCACACATGCCCTGCCAGCCAAGAGCTCAGTCTCACAGGGCAGGGAAGGGTAGAGGGCTACAGGCAGCTGTCAGGCCATTACAGTCAGGTGTGGCAAAATCCCTGAAGCACACCTCCCCCAGGACCTCACCTGCCCCCGAGGCACATTCACTTCAATGAAATTCACCCTGAGTTGACCCCTAGGCTGCTAGGGCCTACTCTGCACCAAAGAAAGCCAGAAATGCCTGGGAACTTTCTTTTCCATTCCTCTTAACTAATAACAAATGGGTGGATAAATATTCCAGCTCCCTTGCCCCTGATTTGGGGCAACACCAAGGTGTGGCCTTCATTGTTTCCAAAGCTCTGCTTTGGGACTGAGCCAAAGTTACCCACTCTCTAGGGGACTTGGCTTAATAATGCACCCTAACTCAGCTTCCTCCCCTTCTGTCTCCTGCTTCCCCACTCCCTTACCAGTTACTCCTGGAAGCACTTCCTAGTAAATCACTTACCTAAGAATTCTCACTTTAGAGTTTACTTCTGGGAAACACAACTTAAGACATGCTCCAATTGTGGAACACCCAAGTGGAACTGTGGAGGCCCCTGGGTGAGGCACTGGAATCAGATAAAATTTCTAAGAAGGAGCAACACTGGTGTGTGGCTGTGTGCCTGTACACATGTGTGCAAGTACGTGTGTGTGCATGTGTGTTAGATGGAGCTGGAAGAGCAAAGCTGTAAGCAGAGGGAGGAGCAGGCCCCAAGTTGTGGTAAATTTGAGAAACAGCAAGTCGGTCAGTTTAGCTGGGGCATAGTGCACACAGGATGTGGGGAGACAGGAGGCTGGAGGAGTCTGTAGACAATGGAGGTCAGGTCTTTTTCTGAGTTTTGGGTACTGTGTGGCTGCTTCTGCCACCACCACCATTGTAAAAGTGTAGCTGCAGACACACCAGAGCTTGCTTTGGGGCAAGGATGGAGATTGAGAGAAAAAAAAAACCCATCAGGATTTCCCCTACTCTCTACCTCCTAAGAAGGTATCTTCTAGGTCCTCTAATCAGAAAGAAAGGGCTTCTCTGATAACTTTTTCTATCTGCCTCCAATGCCTTGTTCTGCAGTTTGCTGCTCTGACTCTAAGCCAGGAGGTATGGGAGAAAAATATAAAATCAGAAAACTGGTCTCCAGGGTTTGAGTTCTCTCCCCAGCTGCCTGCTACTATTTACTTTTCGGAATCCTCCAATTGTTGCTTCAGATCTTCCACCCAGGTCTCTAGTTGCATTCAGTGTAAGAGAGGGTAGAGTGTGCTTCTGTCTTAACTGGAACTGAGCCTGCCTGTGAATTTAAAGCTAATCTTAACCCCAGTAAGAATGGCCATCATTAACAAAACAAACAACAACAGATGCTGACGATGATGCGGAGAAAAAGGATCACTTCTACACTGCTGATGGGAATGCAAACTAGTGCAGGCTCTTTGGAAGACAATGTGGCAATTTCTGAAAGAACTAGAAATTGACCTTCCATATGACCCAGCAATTCCCCTATTGGGAATATACCCAGGGTACTCAAATCATTCTACAAAAAAGATACCTGCACACATATGTTTGTTGCAGCTCTATTCACAATAGCAAAAACATGGAACCAACCATGTTGCCCATCGAAGCTGGACTGGAT
>NW_007097653.1:0-1538 GCF_000164805.1 Carlito syrichta
TGAGCTGTGAGGGGGCGAGCGGCGGGTGCAGCCTCCGGCGGGGCGCAGGGCCCGGAGTGTCCTGAGCTGTGGCCTCCTGCCCTAGCCCCTGCCAGGCCTTCCTGGGATGTTCAGAAAACTCAGAGTCTACAAAGGACTTAAAGCCAGGGGGCAGGGCCTGGACCACTTCCTGGCTTTGCCTTCTGGGCCCTCTCTCAGCTGCGGGTGCCACGGTGGGGCCGACCTGGCCAGTCGGGGAGCCCCTCTGACGGGCTGGGCTGGAGCAGGAAGGAGGGAGCCTTCCACAGACTCTGGCGCGGTGGGGAGGCTTTCCCACCCCTGCCCGGGGACCCACAGGAGCCGGCCAGGAGTGGTGGGCAGCAGGGCCTCCCGGCGTGGGCACCAGAGAGCAGGGAGCCAGCTTCAGCCCCCCTCCAATCTCCGGGCCTGGCAGGGGACCACAAGAGAAGACAATCCTAGGCCTCCGGGTAGGACAGGGCGCCCCCAGAAACCCATTTTTCACATCCCAAATCTTAATCCTTTTTTCTTCTGGCTCCAGGAGAAAGTCGACCTCCCCCCAAATGGGTGGTGCAGACCCCCAGGGAGAGGGTGAGGAGCAGGTGGGGGGGAGGGCCTGGGACCCTGGGGACCCCACATCCCCTCACACCCAGGGCTCTAAACAGGGGGAATTTGGGTGACATTGATGTAGTGAGGGCATTAAGAGCCATAAGTCACTTTTGGCCTTATCCGGCGGCGTAATTGGCCATATGCACCTTATCAAAAACCATTAGGCGCCTGCAAGCACGGCCACATTAGGGCGTTGGGCCGGCTGGAGTTTACACGTGTAAACGCTCCCGTGACATCTTCTCCCCTCACCCTCGGTGTGAGCCCGGGCCGGTGGCCCCTTTCCCCGTGCTATCAGCTCCTCTTCCTCACTGTCACAAAGCGGTTCTGCGAGCCCTGGCAGCAGACAGGGCGGAGCTGCCCAAAACCTACAGGCTTCCACCCTCCCCCCGCTTTTTCCAACCGGGGAAACTGAGGCCCAGAGAGCTGATCTGCCCTGGCCCACCCGAAGGCCCTCGCGGGCCAGGGGAGGCGACGGCCCAGGCTAGAGCCCGGAGGTCCGGATTCTCAGCCTCAGTTTCACTTTTCAACAGGGGAGGAAATGCTGAAGGGGCCGGGGCTGGGGGCGGGGTGCAGGAGGGAGCGGTTCCCTCCCCCATCGCCAGGGGAGACCCTGCTGCTGGGCCCCCGCCAGAGCTGAGAAGTTTCTGTGCGTCTGGGAGGGTGGCCTCTGGGCTCAGAATTTCTGCCTGAGGGGAGAAGCCTCCGGCCACCCGCAACTCCGCCCCAATCCTCCCTCTCCCGGGATGGGGCTTGAGGCGTCCGGCCCGGGGCGGCCTCCGACCTGGGGCTGCAGCCGGAAAGGCCTCCGACCTGGGGCTCCAGCCGCAAGTTTGTCGGGGCGGGCCCCTCCCCTCCCCTCCTGCCCGCCCGCTCAGAGCCGCCGGCCTGGGAGACGGGCCCGGGGCCCGGGCAGCTGCGCCCCTCGTCCCCCG
>NW_007097653.1:3189-5991 GCF_000164805.1 Carlito syrichta
AGACCCCGGGCCAGCCCATCGGGGCACGGCGGCGAGAGGGTCGCATCGCCCCGGCGGGGACGCCAGCCGCTGAGTGGGCGCGTGGGCACTCACGCCGCGCGGTCTGCGTGTGCAAGCTCGGCCCCTCGCTGCGCGCGGGAGGCGCGGTGCACGTGTGTTCCCGGCTGGGCAGGAGCCGAGCGTGTGGGGAGTGTGTGTGTGAGTGTGAGTGAGTGAGTGAGTGTGTGTGCGCGTGCGAGCTGGCGGGTGTGGGTGGGGGAGGGCTGTGGGCCTGAGGGGTCGGGACGGGACCTGGCCTCCTTTCCCTCGAGGTCGGCCTGGCCACCCGGTGCTCCAGCTTGGGGAGGCCGAGAGCGTGCGCCGATTTCGTTGGGCCCGGAAAAGGGAGGGAGCAGGGCCTGGGCCCAGCCGCTGGAGCTAGGTGGGCTCGTGCCAAGACTTGGCTGTGAACGTTTGTTTGGGTGTGTTTACTGACTTGGTTAGTGTAAACTCGCTGTTTGCGAATGCATTCTTATGTCTGCTGACAGCGTGAGTGCATTTTGGGATGCGCATTTTGTGTGTGCGAAGTCCGGTGTTTATACTCGCAGGCGGTCCCCCGCTAATGTTTGTGTGTCTCGCTGTGTGCCCTTTGATTTTTGTTGGTCTGTGTCTACGTGTGCAGCTTACTTGAGATGGCATGAGAGTGTGGGGGTTTGCATGTGAATGTGTGCATTTGTGTAAGCATTTGTGTGTGTGCAAACATTGACAGGGAGGTGCGCTTAAAAAATCTGACTGTGTGTGTGAGTGTGTTAGGTGTGAGTGTGCTTGAGATCTTGTGTGTCTGGGCTGAATTGGATTTGGTTGGTGAGTGCGGAATTTTCAAGATCTGTGTTTGTGTGCAGGCGCTTTGTGCATGCCTGCGTGTGTGTGTGTGTGTGTGTGTGTGTGCGCGCGTGCGCGCGTGTGCCGACAGTGGCACTTTTGTGTATGCAACTCCTGTAGGGTTGGGGGTGTGTTTGTGTTTGTGTTTCTCCATGTACACCCGGTGGCACATCCCTTTGTGGACTGGGGTGGGGAGCAGGATTCGTAGATGCCCGAGTTGGAACACAGGGAGGCTCACTTGTCCAGGAACCCCACAGTCTCTAGGGGAGAGGGTCTTACTGTGGGCACGGAATTGACGGGTGCTGGTCACCCACCTGCCAGCCGGGTCTCTGGAGAGGGAGTCCACCCAGCCAAGGGGGCAGCTTCTGCCTGTCGCTGTTGTTCCCTGGTCCTCCAGCTTGTCAGGGGACGGGTGTTCACATGGAATACTCATGTGGTGGGATAGAGCTGGGCTCAGCCAGGAGCAAGCGGGAGGGATCTGGAGTGGCCTCCGGGGCAGAGAGGGAGGCTCCAGATGAAACCATGGTCTCTGGTAGCACCTGGCCCGCCCGCCTGGGGCATGCACGACCCTGGTCCCCGGAGGCTGAGGTGGAAGAAAGACGGGCAAGGTCGGCAAAGAGGCGCGCGCCTTCCCGCCTTTGTCTGGCTGGGTTTTCCTGCCTCTCCCGAGTTCTTGTCTCTTTCTGGTTTCCTCTCTGTCTTGGCTCTCTTTTCCTTTCTATTTCTCCCCTCTTTCTTTCCCTATTTCTTTCTTTTTGTTTCCCTCCTTGGCTTCTCTGCTGGGGTTTCCAAACCCAGCATCCAGCTCTGCTTGGAGACGAACGCCTCTCATTGTGCACCGTGCGGGTTTTGGGATGTGAGGGGAAGGCTCGCACCCCCCACCCACACACTCCACAGTCGTCAAAACCTCCACCTGGCCGTCTTCTTCTTCGCTCCAGACTAGGCTCATAGGGCCGCCCTCCCCTGATGCTCTACAAAATATCCAGAGACACCCAGACTCTGTCTACCCATCGGCAGCTTGGGACCTGGTTACCCCGCTCCATCAGATTCTGGGACAAACCTCCTTGCTTCCATCTCCTGGATGCCTTAAATGTCCCTGCACAGCCAGGCCCTAGCTGCCATGTCGCCAGGCCAGGGAGTCACAGGCAAGGGAACAGTATCGGACAGCAGCCCAGAGTAGGGATGTGGGCGGGTCATCAGGGCCCGAACCCCCTGACTGTGGCCGACGAAGACGGCTTCCAGAAGCCCTGGTCTGGCCTTCTGTCTCTTGTCTGGAAACTTACCCATCCTATTCTTATCCAAAGACCCTTCCCCCCACCCCCAGCGCGGCTGCCCTGGGAGCCTCACCCTCAATACAACCCAGCCCCAGTTCCAGGACGCCCTGGGCCCGGCCGGACTGCTCTGAAGCCTGCTTGGACCTCTCCGAGCCCAACGCTTTCCGGAAAGTGCACAGCACCCGAAAACGCCAGCGGACCAGCTATGAGACGCCTCCCACCCTCATAATGCTAACAGATGGCGACCAGGCAGTGCAATCCCCTCCTATATGTAACTAATAAACCCGCTTGTGTCTTAACAGGGTAATGCATGGAGACGCAGTGTCACTTATACAAGATGTTGATGGAATTTGCTATATAAAAACCTTCCTCCTAGAGTAGAGAGTATCAGCATTACAACTCGACAGACGGCGGCGGGATAAGTAAAACAGACAAAAGACAAACAAGATAATAATCTGTTTCCAATCACTTAAGCCCTGTAGAGTCAGTAATATGCGGTTTGCATATTCCCCCTTGAGTTCGGTAATTAATTACCGGCGAGGAGGCGCGCGCCCGCCCGGGTGGGAGTTTTGGAGGCGCGCGGAGCTGGGGCGCGCGGGGAGCCCTCCGCGGCTCCTCCGGCCCGACGCGGGGCAGGCCGGCCGGGAGGGCTTCTCGGACGTCGGGA
>NW_007097653.1:6366-6856 GCF_000164805.1 Carlito syrichta
CCCCGTGGGGGCAGCGCGGACTCCGGGTGTGGGGTGAGGAGCCATGATCTGGGTCCCTCTGGCCTCCTGAGCCACGAGGTAGAGGCCACCTGCCCCTCCGGCGCTGTTTCCAGGAAGGTGCCTTCAGCCCCTCCTTGGCTCTGGAGCCTCAAGCGGGAGAGCTCTCCAGAAACCCCCAATTCCCAAATTAGGGTCCTCCAGACTTTCTAAGTATCCTCCCTCTGAGCAGTCAGTCCTTGTTTGAAATTGTACCTTCCTTCCTCCTTTCTCTGGGTCTTTTTTTTTTTTCCACATCCATAGCTCTCTCTCTCCTTTCTCTCCCCCTCCCTCCCTCCCTTCTCTCCCACCCTCTCCCCGCCCCTCTGTATCCCACCTCCTTTTTGTTAGCCTAATATGGGCTCCTTTAGAATTCGCCTGACTTTGGCAGCCTGGAGCTGTGTGTGTGTGTGTGTGTGTGTGTGTGTGTGTGTCTCACATGCGTGTATTTCTC
>NW_007097654.1:0-1357 GCF_000164805.1 Carlito syrichta
TCGAACCCGCGGGCTCAGGCCATCCACTCACCTCAGCCTCCCAAAGCGTGGGATTACAGGTTGAGCTACCGAGCCTGGCTCCTAATTCTCAAAAAGTTTTTTATTTGGGGGATTCACCTCTATTTCACATTTTGCACTAAAGTGAGACGACTGATTTAGAGGAAGGCATGTCACAGACATGGCATTCCCGTGTATCAAATTCATACAAAAGGTGACCTTACGGTGCCCTCCCCGGGGACGCTGCTGTGTCCTCAGCCTCGTCCCTGGTTGCATCCAATCCAAAGCAGGCTGGCAGCTGGAACAGACCCTGACCCTGGAGAGGGAGGTTGTGGCCGCCGGGTCCCCTTTCTCCTAGGCAACGCCTCCCTGGAGGAGCCCAGGACCCATCCCGCCTCTGTGATTCTGCTCCCCCAATCCTCTCCTCCAGGTCTGGGAGAACCTCTACCTGGAGGCTACCTCCGCTCCCTGGTGAGAAAGGTCAGGCGGGTGCCCGCTCGAGGGAAACGGGCAGGCCGAGCAGTGACCAGAGGAGCCACCAGGGGGAGCCTGTGCCCAAGAGGAGGCCTGGCCTCCGAGCCCAGCCGGGCTGCCCAGCAGCTCCCGCCTGGGTGGCTCCCTGTGGATCCGGGAGTCTGGCCCCCCACCCCCGTCTCCTGACTGCCCAGGTCAGTGTGAACCAAGCCCTGGTGCACTTGTGCGATGTGGACGGGCTTCCCGACGGCCACAGGCAACACGGGGCCAGCCTTCCAGTCCTTGGACCCCCCCTCAACGCCCTCCAGTCCCTGCAGCCCACCCCTCCCCTGGACGCTCACAGGCTCAGGCTTTCCCGCCTGTCCGCCAATCCCAGCGTGGGGACCCGCGGGCGCTGGGTACCACCTGGTGCGTCCCCTCCTTCCACTCCCGCCCCAGCGCCCAAGATGGCCCCAGCCGCCACCCCGGGTGGCCAGGTTCTCCCTTCAGATCCTCCTGACGTACTTCCATGAGGCTCAGGTGTGGATCAACCCGTCGGTCTGGCCTCGGAAAGAAAGCCAGGGAATCTCTGAGTGTGAGGCCTAGGCTAGAGGGACCAGTCAGTTCCCACATCCACAATAATAATCAAACCGATGATGAGCCTGGCATTGTGATGCACACTGAGCACACAGAAACACAAGTGACCATGGTCTTTGCCCTCAAGGAACTTGTATGCTACTCTGGGGGATGGACAAATGACTTGGCTATCACAACATACTAAAAGATTGGCTGGGCCGGTGGCTCACACCTGCAATCCCAGCAATTTTTTGTTGTTGTTGTTGAGTTGGAGTCTCACTCTGTCACCCAGACTGGAGTGCAGTGGCCGCTCCCGGCCACTGCAGCCTCA
>NW_007097654.1:2387-3498 GCF_000164805.1 Carlito syrichta
CTCCGGCGATCCTTCCGCCTCAGCCTTCCGAGTATCCGGAATTACAGGCACGCGCTATCATGCCTGGCTAATTTTTTGATTTATTGTAGAGATGAGGTCTCACCTGCCCAGGCGGGTCTCGAACCCCCGTATTTTCTTTTTGAGTTGGAGTTTCACTCCGTTGTCCAGGCTGGAGCACAGTGGCTGCTCCCGGCCACCGCAGCCTCGACGTGCTGGGCTTGCAATCCTTTTGCCTCAGTCTTCCAAGTAGTCGGAACTACAGGCACGTGCTACCTCGCCCCAGCTAATTTTTTGACTTATTGTAGAGTTGAGGTCTTGCCATGTTGCCCAGACAGGTCTCAAACCCCTGGACTCAGGCAATCCACTCCCAACGTGATGGGATTACAGGTGTGAGCCACTGTGCTTGGAAGAAAAAAACTTTTATTTTGAGTTGGAGTCTTACTCTGTTGCCCAGGCTGGAGTGCAGTGGCACGCTCATAGCCACCACAGCATCAACCTGGTGGGCTTCAGCGATCCTTCCACCTCAACCTTCAAAGTAGCCGAACTACAGGTGTGTGCCACCATGCCTGGCTAAATTTTTATTTTTTTTGAGTTGGAGTCTCACTCTGTCACCGAGACTGGAGTGCAGTGGCACGCTCCCGGTCACTGCAGCCTCGACCTACTGGCTCTGGCAATCCTTCTGCCTCAGTCTTCCAAGTGGCTGGAACTACAGGCTTGTGCTACCACGCCTAATTTTTGATTTATTTAGAGACAAGGTCTTGCCAAATTGCCCAGATGGGTCTTAAACCCGTGGGCTCAGGCAATCTACTTGCCTTGGTCTCCCAAAGTGCTGGGATTACAGGCTGAGCCACCAAGCCCAGCCTATTTATTTTTATTTTTTGAGGCAGAGTTTCACTTTGTCACCCGGGCTGGAGTGCAGTGGCATGCTCACTGTCACTCCAGCGTCGACCTGCTGGGCTCAGGCAATCCTTCTGCCTGAACCTTCCAAGTAGCAGGAACTACAGGCACATGCCACCACGCCTGGCTACTTTTTTGAGTTATTTACTTATTTTTTTGAGTTGGAGTCTCACTCTGTCGCCCAGACTGGAGTGCAGTGGCTGGGGGCGGCCAC
>NW_007097654.1:3518-6939 GCF_000164805.1 Carlito syrichta
CGGGTCTCGAATCGCGGGCTCAGGCGATCCACTCACCTCAGCCTCCCAAAGGCGCCGAATGACAGGCTGAGCCACCGAGCCTGGCAAGCAGCGAACTTCTAAGGAGAAACCTGGCCTTCTTCCCCTGCCATGCCCCCAGGGTCCCCCTCCTGTGGGCACTGGAGGACCAAGCCACGCCTCCAGCTGAGAAGCAGCTAGGAAGACTCAGGGGGACCAGGAACAGGAAGCAGCTTCCCGCTTCCCCCCGGGGAGCCAGGCTGGCGGCAACCTGGAGACCCAGAGGAGGAGCTCCTCCCAGGAAGGGGTCGAGGAGCAGGCCGGGGGAGGCGGGCCCCTCACCTGGGCCCGGGAAGAGCAGTAGCTCACTCGCGGCGCTGGCAGACAGCCCGGCGGGGGCAGAACAAGGGCCACCCCAGGTCTTGGCACACACCTCCCTGAGGCCGAAGAGCCAACCCCAGCCACGGGCAAGGCCGAGGAGCCACGCCCTCCCAGGGCGGACTGAGGAACCGTCCCCAGACCTGTCAGTTCTGGGCCCCGAGTCCACCTGAAGCCCAGCACGAGGCTGAGCAGAAGCCAAGCGCAGGCCGCAGCGGAGGCAAAGCTGCGTGGCCTTCCTGCCCTGGGCCGCCCTGGACGAGGGGCTGCTGGGGCTCAGGACGAGGCTGTGGCCCAAACCAGGCAGAGGGTCTCTTGGGCAGGAGTGGCGAGGCCGAGGCTTCCGGGAGGTGGTCCTGTTGAAGACATCGAGGCAAGCAGAGGTCTGCGCTGTGCCTGCTCCTTTCTTTCTTTTTTGAGGCGTCTCACTCCGTCACCCCGGCTGGAGGGAGGAGCACGCTCCTGGCCACCACAGCCTCCACCTGCTGGGTTCCAGCGATCCTTCTGCCTCAGCCTTTATTTATTTATTTTTTTTGTTGGAGTCTCACCGTCACCCAGGCTGGAGTGCAGGGGCATGCTCCCAGCCACTGCAGCCTTGACCTGCTGGGCTCCGGCAATCCTTCCGCCTCAGCCTCCCAAGTAGCCGGAACTACAGGTGCATGCTACCACGCCCAGGTAATTTTTGATTTATTGTAGAGATGAGGTCTTGCCAAGTGGCCCAGGGGGTCTTGAACCCGCGGGCTCAGGCAATCCACTCACCTCAGCCTCCCGAAGGTACGGGATTACAGGCTGAGCCACCGAGCCCGGCCTGCCTCAGCCTTTCAAGTAGCTGGAACTACAGGCACACGCCACCACACCCAGCTAATTTCTAAAAAAAGTTTATTGTAGAGATGACATCTTGTCAAGTTGCTCAGGTTAGTCTCAAACTCAGGCAATCCTCACCTCGGCCTTCTAAAGTGCTGGAATTATAGGCATGAGGCACCGGGCCCGGCCTGTTTTTCTTTTCTTTTTCTCTTTGGGTCAGAGTCTCACTCTGTCACCCAGGCTGGAGGGCAGGGGCACGCCCCCGGCCACCGCAGCCTCGACCTGCTGGGCTCAGGCTATCCTTCTGTCTCAGCCTTCCAAGTATCTGGAACTACAGGTGTGTGCCACTGTGCCTGGCCCATTTGATTTTCCTAACCTTCTATTCCCCACCTGTAAAATGGGAACAATATTAGCACTTTCCTATGGGGCTATGAGAAGCATTAAGCGAGGGATTATGGGAGGACCAGGAGAGCACCTGGAACCTTAAACGCTCATAGACATCGATTCTCCTGATTGGGAGTGGGCGCTTTAGCCGAGAGATCCAGACCCAACCACTTCCACCATAACCACAGCTGCGACACCCTCAGCTGTTCAAAACCACACAACTGCAGATCCATCAAACTGTGCGTATATTTCACACACATACACTCCTTGAAAACTGCCCCAGAAAAGAGGAGCATTGCACACATAAGTCTCCCGGCGGCCCCCTCCAGCCCTGAGGCACCTTCCCTGATCTCCGTGTCCCGGAAAGGATTTCCTGTGTCAGTGACACCGAGGCCCTGTCCGGATGGCCTGATGCCTGGAGGTGGTGGTCACAGGTCCCGAGGCGGAGTCGGGGGTGGAGTACCCGGATCCCACAGGACATCCTCGTAGGGGCTTAGAGCTTGGCCCGGGGGCTGTCCTTGAACCCCGGCCTGCTCCAGCAGGGCCCTGAGCAAGCCCACGGTGAGCTGGGGCTCAGCCCCGGGCTCGGGGAACGGGCTGGGAGGCCCCACCTCATCCGGGAGGTACATCCGCAGGAGAAGCAGGAGCTCGGCTGGAGCCAGTTCCGGTGGGCATAGGCGGCACAGACGCGAGAGGTGGGCATCGAGTTGGCGGTGCTGGGCAAACTCCGCCAGCAGCAGCTTGAAGATCTCGCCTCGCAGCAGGGGGCTTGAGGGGCCGAGCGCCAGGCCGGCGTCCAGGGCCCGCTCCCAGCGCTCCTTGCGCACCAGCTGTGCCATGGCCTGGAGCACGGCGTGGGGCCGCCCGCTGCCCAAGAGCAGCTCCAGCCGCAGGGCCTCGGGCCTGGGCCCCTCCCCACCCAGCACCGCCAGGGCGCGGCGATACAGGGGCGGCCCCGGGCCTCCTGCCCCCCAGCCCGGCCCACCCTGCTGCTGGGCCAGCTCCACAAAGGGTGGCAGCCAGCGGGGCTCCAGCTGGCACAGGCACTGGCACAGGAGCTCGAAGGGGGGCAGTGTCCCCTGGGGGGGCTCCTTCCCAGCCGCTGTGCCCCCCAGCACCTTCTTCCACACGTCTGGGGGCGCTTGGGACCTCAGCCGGCCACTCCCATCCGGCTGGAGCTGCAGGGCCCTGAGGGCGGCACCCCAGGCCGCCGAGGGGAGGGCTCGGAATACGTCGTTGAGCTGGGCCAGCTGGTCCTCCCGCAGCTCCGTCCTCAGCAGGCGGGCCACCTCCTGCTGGGCCAGCTCCGTCCAGCCGGCCTCCTCCTCATCCCCAGCCACCAGCCGGGCCTTGAGCTGCTCCAGGCTCCGGTAATCCCGGAGCTCGGTCCTCAGGGTGGCCAACAGCGCAGGTGGGGGCACGTGGCCCTGGAGGATGGAGGCCAGTGCCTGCGGCGCCCGGAACGTGCCGTTGCGCCTCAGTTCCTCTGGGGTGAGCTGGGCACCGCGCAGGCTCCGGCGCTGGTAGTACCCGCAGGCCTCCTCAAACACCAGGTCCTTGGCTGGGGGCGGCTCGACACCCGGCGGGGCTTCCCAGCCCACGCGGAACAGACCCAAGGCCGAGAGCAAGCGAAGCCCCCCCGGGCCCTCCGGCTCCTCGACATTGTCCAGGCCAGGGCAGGGGGGCTCCAGCAGATGCACCCTGTCGGTACTGAGGACCTTCCGCTCGAGCAACTGCCCGCTGCCCAAGTCCAGCAGCTCCAGGGTGGAGCCCAGCACGCAGGCCAGAGTGCTCTGAAACGTCCCCAGGGCCGCAGAGCCCCGCGGGCCCGCCGGTGCCGCCTGCAGGGTGCCCACCG
>NW_007097655.1:0-1507 GCF_000164805.1 Carlito syrichta
GACTTAACTAGCTAGCCAGCTGGTCTTCCAGCTGACTTAAGTGACTAGTTACAGTGCTATACAGCTGAATAACCAGCTGACTTGAGTAGCTGACTTAACTAGCTACGTAGCTCATTAGACAGCTTTCTTATCTAGCTATCTACCTACATAGCCTACTGTCTTGCCAGCTGCCTTAATTACCTTGCTACCTAGCTAACCAGCCTGGTAATGAGCTGAATTAACTAGGTCACCTTACTAGCTAGCCATCTGGCTAGCCAGCTGTCTTAACTAGCTAGCTACATAGCTAGGCAGCTGGCTAGCCAGCTGACATAACTAGCTGACATAACTCACTAGACAGCTGACTTAAATAGCTGACTTAACTAGCTAGCTATATAGCTAGTCATCAATCTTAACTAACTGGCTTATATAGCTAGCTACCTAGCTAGCCAGGTGACTTAACTAACTGACTTAACTAGCTAGCTAGCTGACATACCTATCTGAGTTAATTAGCTAGCTCCCTAGCTCCCTAGCTATCCAGATTGCTTAAGTAGCTTAAATAACAAGCTAGCCAGCTGCCTAGCCATCTGACTTAAATAGCTTTTCAAATTACTTGCCAGCAAGTTAGCCAAGTGACTTAACGAGCTTAGTTAACTAGCTAGTCAGCTGGTTAGTCAAGTGATTTAACTAGCAAGCTACCAAGCTAGACAGTTGGCTAGCTAGCTGACTTGGCTAGCCAAATAAATAGCTTGCCAGGTGGCTAAACAGCTGGCATAACTAGCTAGATAGCTAGATAGCCAGGTGGCTATCCAGCTGATTTCAGTAGCTGACTTAACCAGCTAGCCAGCTTGTTAGCCAGATGATTCAACTAGCTGATTTAACTAGCTCAATACAAAGTGAGCCAGCTGGCTAGCCAGATGACATAACAAGATGACTTAATTATCTAGCCAGCTGGCTAGCCAGCTAACTTACCTAACTCACTAACTAGCTAGCCAACTGGCTAGCCAACTGATGTAACTAGTTGACTTAACTAGATGGCCTACTTGATAGCCAGCTGATTTAACTATCTTGCTACCTAGCTGACTTAACTATCTAGCCAGCTGACTTAACTTGGTAGCTACCTACATAGCAAGCTGGCTAGCCAGCTGAGATAACTAGCTGACATCAGTAGGAAGCCAGGTGGCTATCCAGCTGACTTAATTAGCTAGATTTCTACCTTGCCACCTGGCTATCAATCTGACTTAACTAGCTAGCTACCTAGGTAGCCAGATGGTTGGCCAGCTGACGTAAATAGCTGACTTAACCAGCTAGCCAGCTGGCTAGCCAGCTGACTTAACTAGTTAACTACCTAGCTAGCCAGTTGGTTAGCCACTTCTCTTAACTAGATGACTTTACCAGCTACCCAGCTAGCTGATTCAACTAGTTGACTTACTAGTTAGGCAGCTGCATAGCCAGCTGACTTAACTAGCTGATATCACTAGCTAGCCAGGTAGCTATCCTGCTGACTTTGCTAGCTAGCTACCTACCTATC
>NW_007097656.1:0-1349 GCF_000164805.1 Carlito syrichta
CGCGGGGGCCGATCGGGGTGAGAGGGGCTGCTCAGGAGTCGCGAAGCCGCGCGCGGACCCGCCCCTGGGTGCCTCGCGCCCCCTTCGCTGTGCTGGTCCTGGAAGCGTGGTCTAGCCTGCTGCTTGACGCCGTCTTCGGATGCTTCTTGCAGATCGTAGGCGTAAAGCCAGCCTTTGCGGTCGCTCCTAAAGAAGGGCGGAGTGCGTGGACTTCCAGCTGGACCTTAGGGACCTGGTTGGTGTTTGCAGCCGAGTCTTACTTTTGCGTGGACAATGGTGACTTGTCCACCGGGCGGGCACGCGGTGGCTCACGCCTATAGTCCCAGCACTTTGGGAGGCCGAGGCTGGAGGATGGCGTAAGCCACGGGTTCCAGACCAGCCTGGGCAACTTAGTGAGACTTTGTCTCTGCAGTACCTCAAAAAATTAGCCGAGTGTGGTGGTGCGCGCCTGTGGTTTCCACTACTTGGAAGGCTGAGGCGGAAGGATCAGCGGAGACCAGCAGATTGAGGCAGGGGTGTCGGTGAGTGTGCCCCTGCACTTCAGCCTGGGCAACAGAGGAAGACTCCGACTCAAAAAGAAAAAAGAAAAAGCATAGGCGTGGGCTGGGTGTGATGGCTGACACCTATAATCCCAGCACTTTGGGAGGGTGAGGTGAGGAGATTGCCTAAACCCACTCGTTGGAGACCAGCCTGGGCAACTTGGCGACACCTTGTCTATGATACATTAAAAAATTAGCCAGGCACGGTGGCGCATGCCCGTAGTTTCAGCTACTTGGAAGGCTGAGGTGGAAGAATCGCAGCAGGTTGAGGCTGCAGTGGTGGTGAGCATGCCACCGCCCTCTAGCCTGGGCTAAGATAACTCTGACTCAAAAACAAAAAAAATTGTGGCCTGTCGTTCCAAATCTTTGTTTGAAAAAAGTTATTTTGTACCTTTGAGTGAAATACCACAGTGCATGTAAACAGACATGGACACTAACCTAGTTGAATTTAGCCTTTAAGCTGCCCCATTGACAAGAATACTTTTTAAGAGACCCGTCACATTTATTGAAACTTTATTTTATATTAGAGCTTTCAAAAACACAAAGTTCAAGAGTATCATTAGCAAAATTCCATGGAGCCTGCAGACAGTTTTTGACTTTCTGCCCGTTGCTGGGATTCTAAAATATTGAGGAGAGACCTTGAAGTATTTTGAACTTTAGAAGTGAAAGTTGCTTTATCTCTATAGCCAGCTTCTAGAGTTCAGTCAGAAAAGTGGCAGCTGCTTATTTTTGTTTTCCTGCTTAGAGAACTGATCCTTTTTTTTTTTTTGAGTTGGAGTCTCACTCTGTCACCCAGACTGGAGTGCAGTG
>NW_007097656.1:1655-8862 GCF_000164805.1 Carlito syrichta
TGCCAAGTTGCCTAGGCGGGTCTCGAACCTGCAGGCTCAGGCAATTCACTCACTTCAGCCTCCCAAAGCGTGGGATTACAGGCTGAGCCACCGAGCCCAGCTAGAGGACTGACTCTTAATCCTAATCCTGACACTTGTGTCAGATTTATGGAATAATATGATTTGCAGGTCATAAAGAGATGTTATGAGATCATCCTTTTTACTCCCCGTTAGACTTTGGCCTAGGACTGCTCTCAGCCACTTGACTCTGCTTTGCACCAGTGAGTTATGTTTGAGTTAAATTATGTAGATGATTTTAATTATGTTTTGAGTTAAGTCGGGAGATGACCATGTGGTAGTTTGCAGCTTTGGGGGCATTGTGCATTATTAATCTTGACTCAGTTTCCATAAGGAGAAGCCAGCTTTTTCTTGACTTGGAGTTACTTTCATTTTTGACCTTGCCTGCTACAGTGGCTGCTGTTTGAGCAAGGTCAACTGGAAGAGGGTCACCAGGGATGAGACAATAAGAAGTGGAGAATGGAGAGGAGAGGTTTGGCATCCGCTCTCTGCTCATAGCATCTCATTAGGAGTCTGAGTAAGCGACTGCTTCCTTTTGGTCCCATTTACCCTGAACAACTTGTCTGTTTATTCAGAGTCAATTTTTGAGATAGAAAGATAATTTATTTGCGCTTGCCTCAAGTAATTAGCACACAGTACCTGTGGAAGGAAGATCCTTTTAGTCAAATTGAAATTTTTGTTTGGTACTTGGCTTTGTTCTGGTCTTACCCTCTCCCTCAATTGTGAATTGCTAGTGACAGCTTTTCTATAGATGCCCTGATTTCCATAGTTCACAAAAAATGTAAAATTGGTTTAAAATGCCAACATGAAATGAATACTCTCGTGAATTTACTCGTAACCACACTAATGTACTTCGATTATGAATTTTACAATAAAATCTTACTAATGAGACTTCTGATTCAGAGTTGACTGCAGTTTACACATGGCCTAGACTTCTTACCCTTTTACCGTGAAAAATAGTTGAAGCAGAATGTTTAATTTCTATAAACCACGAATGACAGGAAAGCAGTCCTTGACACTAAGACTTAATTGTATGTGCCGAGTTCTCTCATTCACCTTTAGCAGGGCCTCTAGGGCCTTGCCTAATGCTGCTTTGGTAGCAAAAGCATAAACCTCAGAAAAGATAAGTGGACCTCGATGAGGACCTAAGAAGAGGAATGAAAATGATGAGAGAAGGCCCGGTGCGGTGGCTCGCGTTTATAATCCCAGCACTTTGGGAGGCCGAGGTGAGAGGATAGGGTTGCCTGAGCCCACAGGTTCGAGACCAGCCTGGGCAACATGGCGAGACCTCATCTCTACAATAAATCAAGAAAAATGAGCCAGGCATGGTGGCATGTGCCTGCGGTTCCAGCTACTTGGAAGGCTAGGGCAGATCGAGGTTGTGGTGGCCGTGAGCATGCCACTGCACTCCAGCCTGGGCAACAAGTGAGACTCTGGCTCCAAAAAAAAAAGAATGAAAACATGACCAATAGTTTAATTTGTTTCAAATTAATAACCCTATGTAGGACCCTGTGGGAAAATGATGAGGAAGTATAGGCTCTGTTTCATATATGTATCTCTCTCTTTTTCCATACACATAAGCATATGTGTATATCTGTACACACACATTTAATATGTGGGGAGTGGAAAGAGAAGCTGAAGAGGAATTTGAAGTTTTTTAATTTATTTTTATTTTTATTTTTTTTGAGTTGGAGTCTCACTCTGTCGCCCAGACTGGAGTGCAGTGGCACGCTCATGGCCACCCCAGCATCAGCCTGCTGGGCTCCTGTGATCCTTCTGCTCAGCCTTTCAAGTAGCCAGAATTACAGGCACGCGCTACCACGCCTGGCTCATTTTTGATTTATTGTAGAGATGAGGTCTCACCAAGTTGCCCAGGCTGTTCTCAAACCCATGGACTCAGGCAATCCCCCCACCTCGACCTTCCAAAGTGTTGGGATTACAGGCTTGAGCCACCATGCTGACCTATTTTTTAAATTTATTTTAATTTTTAAATTTTATTTTACGGATGCGGGGTACAATTTAGGATTAAGTATACAAGTGGACATGATACAGGTAAAATTTGGGCCTCCCTTTGGTCCCTACTTTGCTTGGTTTGAGATTATTTACCTTTTATTGACATTGTGACTCTACCCAGGCAGTATCCTGTTACTGCCAATCCCTTTCTTATAGTATTATGGTAAATGTTCAGGGTCCACTTATGAGTGACAACATATGGAACTCTGTTCTTTTTTACCGTGATAAACCACTGAGTATTATAGGTTCTAAATCCATCCAAATTGTTGCGGCCGTGAAGTCCGTATGTTTGTCCCTCTTTATGGCTGTGTAATAGTCCATCATGTATATGTGTGTGTTTTTTTAATAGGATACATATATTCTTGTTCAACCAATCCCACAGTCATGTGGGATGACTTGAACCTTGGATTAAATAATTTTAGGATATATGTAAGTTTTTCTTTTTTTTTTGAGTTGGAGTCTCACTCCATCACCTAGGCTGGAGTACAGTGGCATGCTTCATTGCCACCCCAGCATCAACTTGCTGGACTCTGGCGATCCTTCCGCCTCAGCCTTCCAAGTAACCAGAACTACAGGCATGTGCTTCCACGCCCAGCTAATTTTTGATTTCTTTTAGAGACGAGGTTCTACCAAGTTGCCCAGGCTGGTCTCGAACCCGCAGCTCAGTCAATCCACTTGCCTTGGCCTCCCAAATTACTGGGATTATAGACTGAGCCATTGAGCCTGGCCAATATGTAAGTTTTTTTTATAGAACTGGTAGCTAAGTAAAATATTGCTGTATAACAACCCCAAGTGGTAGTGACTTAAACAAACCAACTTATTATT
Source organism: Carlito syrichta (assembly GCF_000164805.1). Taxonomy (NCBI): domain Eukaryota; kingdom Metazoa; phylum Chordata; class Mammalia; order Primates; family Tarsiidae; genus Carlito; species Carlito syrichta. The sequence goes on from NW_007097656.1 coordinate 4,551, forward strand.
TCCCTCATATCTGGTTCTGACTTCATTTGGTATTGACTGGTACGCTGGCATGGCTAGAATGTTCACAATGGCCGCGCACACATGGCCAGGCTTAGCTAGGGCCAAGGTCTTCGCTTCTCACCTATGTGGACCTCTCTCCACTTGGCCACTTGAATTTCCTTAAAGTGTGGTGACTGGGTTCTAAGAGGGGTCATTCCGGGAGACAGTTGGTAGAAACTGCCAGTCTTCTTGAGTCCTGGATTCGAAAATCCTAGCCGGTCACTACTGGCCAAAGCCAGTCCAGGTCAACTTGTGGTCAGAGGAGGGGAAGTAATCTCTATTACCCACAAGGGTGGCATGCATAAGAAGGGAGGGACATTGCTGGGGTCATCCTTTGAGACTGGCTGCCCCAGATGCTATTCCAGTTGGAAGCTCAGACTGAACACACAAGGGGTAGCAGCCAAGTCTGTGGGTAACAGCACGGGAAGGCTTGGGTGACATCTCTCCTCCTGAGGCTAACTTCTGAAGGAACCAATGTGATCGGCCTGGCTTGCCTTCATGACTGTCACTGTAGACATAATACTGGGTACATTAATATGATTCAGTGACTTTCTTATTTGCTTAGAAACATAGGTATCTGAAACAAATTGCATTTGAAAATAAAATTTCAGATTTTTTTTACTGTAATGGATTTTTCCTCACTTCAATGAGATTGTTTACCAGGTGGTTGGATGGACTTTTGAAATTAGCTGTAGGCAGAGTGACTCCCTCCTGTAATCCCAGCACTTTAGAAGACTGAGACTGGAGAATCCCTTGGCCCAGGAGTTTGAGACCAGACTAGGCAACAGAGCAAGACCTCGTCTCTACAAAAGAAAAAAATAAACTGGGCATGGTGGTGCATGCCTCCAGTCCCAACTACTTGGAAGCTGAGGCAGAGAGAGTGCTTGAGTCCAGGAGGTGGAGGCTGTGGTGAACTGTGATGGTGCCACCTCACTCCAGCCTGGGTGACAGAGTGAGACCTCGACTCAAAAAAAAAAAAAAAAGTTCTGGCTAGGCACCAGAACTAGTGGCTTACGGCTGTAATCCCAGCACTTTGAGAGGCCAAGGTGGGAGGATCACATGAGGCCAGGAATTTGAGACTAGCCTGCACAACATAGTGAGACCCAGTCTCTATAATAATAATAAAAAAAAAGCCTGGTGTGGGGTCATGTCCTGTAGTCCCAGCTATTCAGGAGGCTGAGGCAGGAGGCTGCCGCTTGAGACCAGGAGTTCAAGGCTGCAGTGAGCTGTGGTTCCACCACCATACTCCTTCCTCAGTGACAGAGCAAGAGCCTATCTCACAAACAAAGAAACAACAGCAAAAAAGAGTTCTTAGTGTAAGTTATCAGTGTTTCCATGTATTTTTTTAACCTCCTCCCAGTTTGCATTACTTTTGACAATTTCTTTTCTAGATACTCTACAGGTACTGGGGCATAAAGTTACAGATAAGCAATAATTCTTGTTGCTGTTTCTAGATTTATATTTGTAATAGATGCACATAATAAATTATTAAAAGTGAATTATCAGATGTGGAGTAAAAATTCTTCTACTTTTCGCTGGTTGTTAGAAATTATTTATTGCTAAATTAGTAAATGAACTTTCAGCCAGGAGTGGTGACTCAAGCCTGTCATCCTAGCACTTTGGGAGGTGGAGGCGAGAGGATTGCCTGAGTCTGTGGGTTTGAGACCAGCCTGGGCAACTTGGCGAGACCTCATGTTTACAGTCAGTTAAAAAATTAGCCTGGCATGGTGGCACACGCCTGTAGTTCCAGCTACGTGGAAGGCTGAGATGGAAGGGTCTCCTGAGCCCAGCAGGTTGAGGCTGTGGTAACTGTGAGTGTGCCACTGTGCTCCATCCTGGGTGACAAAGTGAGACTCTGACTCAAAAAAAAAAAGAGATCATTTAATATTCTATATTATTTGTATGTTGTTTGAATCTTGACAGAAAGGAAGCAGATAAGAATTATTTTCCCTTGCTAAAGGGAGGCAGGACATTATGTGAGTTCTTAATCATATATAGATAAAATTTTTTTGGATAAATGGCATTACAATAAAAAAAGAATGAGAATGAGGAGAAATATCATTACAAAATATTTTAAGAACGATTTTTAGCCTAAGCACTATTGTGAAACCTCATCTCTACAAAAAATATAAAAATTAGCTGGGCGTGGTGGCACATGCCTATAGTTCCAGCTACTCAGGAGGCTGAGGTGGGACAACCCCTTGAGCCCAGGAGGTTGAGGCGATAGTGAGCCAGAATCATGCTGTTGTACCGCAGCCTGGCAGCCTGTCTCAAATAAAAGGAAGATTAAAGTTTTAAAAATTTATTTAGAGACAAGATTTTTGAAAATTTTATTTTAAAAAATTTTTATTTATTTATTTGTAGAGACCATCTGACTCTGTCACCCAGACTGGAGTGCAGGGGCACTTTCATAGCTCACTGCAGCCTCAAGCTCTTGTTCTCAAGCAATCCTCCTGTCTTGGCCTCTCTCACAGCTGGGACTGTAGGCATGCGTCATCGTGCCCAGCTTAAAGAATTTTACAATCCCATCTAGCAGTATTTTATTACAACACAAAGTGCTATTTCTTTCTCTTTTTTTGCATTCAAATTATTTTTATTTTCATTTTTTTGAGTCGGGGGTCTCACTCTGTCACCCAGGCTGCAGTACAGTGGCACAATCACATTTCACTTCAGCCTTCATCTCCTGGGCACAGGTGATCCTCCTGCCTCAGCTTCTCAAGTAGCCAGGACTATAGGTGTATGCCCTGACACCTGGCTACTTTTAAATTTTTTTTTTTTTTTTTTGAGTTGGAGCCCACTCTGTCACCCCGGCTGTAGTGCAGTGGCATACTCACAGCCACCCTAGCGTCGACCTGCTGGGCTCCGGTGAGCCTTCCAAGTAGCTGGAACTACAAGTGTGCTACACCCAGCTAATTCTTGATTTATTGTAGAGACAAGGTCTCACCAAGTTGCCCAGGCTGGTCATGAATTTTTTTTTTTTTTTTGAGTTGGAGTCTCACTCTGTTGCCCAGACTGGAGTGCAGTGGCACGCTCATGGCCACTGCAGCCTCGAGCTGCTGGGCTCAGGTGATCCTTCTGCCTCAGCCTTCCAAGTAGCTAGAACCACAGGTGCACGCCACCATGCCTGGCTAGTTTTTTTTATTTATTGCAGAGACAAGATCTCACCAAGTTGCCCAGGCTGGTCTTGAACCCTTGGACTTAGGCAGTCCTCTTGCCTCCACCTCCCAAAGTGCTGGGATTACAGGCATGAGACACTGCTCCCGGCTAAAAATTTTTTTGTAGAGATTAGTTCTTCCTATGTCACTCAGGCTGGTCGCGAATTCCTGGGCTCCAGAAGTCCTCCTGTCTTGGCCTCCCAAAGTGCTTGGATTATGGGTATGAGACACCAGGCCCGGCCTTCAAATTCTCATCTTAACAGAAGTTCTTTCTAAGTGTGTATAGGAGAATCCTTGAAGGATGAGATAGAAAATATTTAGCAAAGTTTAACAATTTAGTGAGTAAGAAGACAGCTTTTTCTTTCCTTAGTAAATCAATCCTGAATCCTAAAATAGGCAGTGGAGGGGAAATTAATCTCTGTGGAGAGAGTGCACTGGATCTTATTAGTTTCATCTTATATTACACAATATTACTTTGTACTTGGGGGATCTTTGTATAATTAGAACAGTTGGGGCATAGTCCTTTTAGGTTCCCAAAGTTTGATATAGACAGAGCTAGAACATCTTGCAGAAGACTCAGAGATGACAAAACTGGAGAAGACACTGAGGTCAATGTTTAACTAAGAACATGATCTCTGAGGCAGCACCATCCTGGTTCGTAGAATTCCTTGATGTGTTGCCGGGGGGAGCGGCGGATAGGAAGACGGGAGCAAAAGCTGGGAGGGCATCCCTGCCTGCTGAGGAAGCGCCTTTTAGTCAGATGCCCTTCTGAAGATGTGGCTCCTTCTTGCCCGTTCAGGTTATACTTGCCTTCCTACTCCTGGGCATGTGACCCGACCCGATGCTGTGTCAGTTATAGGATAATGCAGTAGAAGTGGAAGAGGTTTTCATTTTTTGTTGATACAGTCAGCAATGAGTAACTAGCTACCAGCTACTACAGTTGGCCCTCAGCATCTGAGTTCCACATCTGCTGGATTAAAAATATTTGGAAAAAGACTAGAATAAAAGGATAAGAGTATGGCAATAAAAATAATACAAGTAGTGGCTCAGCCTGTAATCCCGCACTTTGGGAGGCTGAGGTGAGTGGATTGCCTGAGCCCGGGGGTTCGAGACCCGCC